>NC_088874.1:18772447-19072447 GCF_032884065.1 Artemia franciscana
ATAGTTGAAATTACTAAACATACTTTAGCGTAAAGAGTGAGGTATAACGAGGAGGTAAACCCCTCTTATGCGTAATAATTTTTGTTTGTTTTAAGTTTTAATGCTGCTCCTTACTTTCAATAGAAAAAACTTTTCATATTTATTTTTTCATTGTTTTTTTCAAATAATGCTAGAAAATCCTGCGCCCCCTTCATTGAAATTCTCTTCCCCCATGAGAAGTTCCTCCATGGAAATATCCTCCCACGTGATCCCCCCCTCAACTCTCCCCCTAAACCAAAAAAATCCCCCTGAAAAGGTCTGTACACTTCCCAGTAACCATTACTATATGTAAACACAGGTCAATGTTTGTAACTTGCAGCCCCTCCCACGCGAACTGCGGGGAATAAGTCGTCCCTAAAGACATAGTTATTAGGTTTTTCGACAATGGTGAATAAAATGGCTAACTCAGAATTTTGATCCGATGACTTTTAGGAAAAAATGAGCGGGAGAGGGGGCCTAGGTGCCCTCACCTAAACTAGGGAAAAAAAAAAAAAAAAACAAATAAATACGCATCCGTGATCTGTCTTCTGGCAAAAAATGCGAAATTCCGCATTTTTGTAGATAGGCGCTTGAAACTTCTACAATGAGGTTCTCTGATACGCTGAATCTGATGGTGTGATTTAACCTTTGATGGGTATAACTGATCTTGATGAAACTTATATATTTAAAATCAGCATTAAAATGTGATTCTTTTGATGTAACTATTGGTATCAAAATTCCATTTTTTAGAGTTTCGGTTACTATTGAGCCGGGTCACTCCTTACTACAGTTCGTTACCACGAACTGTTGATTCTTGCTAAACTTTGCTTTGGGCCAATTGTTTGAATTTGAGTGATCTCTAGTGAATTGTTTGATATTTGGATATGAGCGTATATGACCCGACAGTTTGGATTACGCTGAATTTCCTTTATACAGCAAGGGCAAAGTTCAAATCAAAATGAAATTATAATATCTATTAATAATTCATCTTTTGAGGAACTTAAATATGAGAATTTTTTTGAAATATCCCTTTATGGCATTAATAAATAGTCTTAAAGCAGATATAAGCTTACATTGTAACGTCTATGAAATCATCCTTACAAAAGTTAAATATTAGATAAAACTATGATCCCTCTACGGCTGTGATAAATAATCTGAAAGCAGAAATATAAGTTTGAGATGCATTGTTCCTGAAATGAAGACCGACATTTTTGAGCAGAAGAGTGAAGAAACACCGAAGCTTTTACAGGATTTACCGATAGAAAATGCATTGAAAATTAGGGATTTAAGTAAGTTTAACACTGTTCTGGTTGAAAACTTGAATGAAAGTCTTTGTGATGTTATGCCAAAGCAAAACAATCTCATAATATATTGCATCCCTGAAGATGAGCACTGATAAGCCCCCCCTAAAATGAAAAAGCTGATAAATGAGGAAAGACCGGTGCAGTTAAAGCCGTTTTCTTCTTAAGCCTTGACAAGTTCCAGAGTGGTAAATGTAAACCAATGAAGTGTTTTAAATGTCTTGCTGAAACTGAACCACGTTCTACTATAAAATAGCAAACACAGAAAATCTCCGATAAATGCTGCCTCAATTCTGCGTTTCCAATAACTATACAGAAATAGAACTTGCTCCAAAGAAAAAAGTTCCTTCGGGCTGAAAGAGCAAATACAAAGTAGGCTGGAGAAAAATGAAACTGGATGGATAATAAAAACAGGAATTGAACCTAAACTTTTTATAGTAATGTTTTCATGAAGAAACAAGAGCCAAGAGCTCATATGGTATGAGCTCTAACAAAATTCTAAGAATCAATAGATTGATTTAAAAGGAAAATCAGAGGCTTAATGCCGGTCAGGATTTAAAATAAGAGCTTTGGGTCACGATGTCCTTCTAAATATCAAGATTCATTAAGATCCGATTCATTAAGTTGGGGGGGGGGGTAATTTTGAAAATTGAGGTATTTGTAACTTACGAAATGGTGACCAGATCTTAATGAAATTTTATATTTAGAAGGATCTTGTGCTTTTAAGCTCTAATTTTAAATTTAATTTAAATTTGAATACTTTAGACACTTCCAGGTAAGCTAGGACGATGAAATTTGGCAGGCGCATCAGGGACCGGACCAGACTTAAATTAGAAATAGTCGTTTTCCCGATTGACCATCTGGGGGGGGGGAGTGTGTGGCCCGTTAATTCGGAAAAAAAGAAAAATAGAAGTATTTTTAACTTACGAACGGTTGATCAGATGTTAATGAAATTTGGAGTTTGGAAGGATTTCGTGTCTCAGAGCTGTTATTTTAAATCCCGACCGAATCTGGTGACACTGGGGGGGGGGGGTTGGGAGGGGAAACCTAAAATCTTGGAAAACACTTAGAGTGGAGGGACCGGGATGAAACTTAGTGGGAAAGATAAGCACAAGTCCTAGATACATGATTGACATAACCGGAATGGATCTGCTCTCTTTGGGGTAGTTAGGGGGCGGGTTAATTCTGAAAAATTTTAAAAAATGCGTTATTTTTAACTTACGAAAGGGTGATCGGATCTCAATGAAATTTGATATTTAGAAGGATATCGTTTCTCAGAGCTTTTACTTTAAATCCAAACCGGATCTGGTGACACTAAAGGGGGAGTTGGGAGGAGGAAAACCTAAAACTTGGAAAACACTTAGAGTGGAGGGATCGGGATGAAACTTGGTGGGGATGAAACTTACGAACGAGTAATCGGATCTCAATGAAATTTGATATTTAGAAGGATATTGTGTCTCAGAGCTCTTATCTTAAATCCCGACCGGATTTGGTGACAATGGGGGGGGAATTGGGAGGGGGAAACCTAAAACTTGGAAAACACTTTGAGTGGAGGGATCAGGATGAAACTTGGTGGGAAAAATACGCACAAGTCCTAGATACATGATTGACATAACCGGAACGGATCCGCTCTCTTTGGAGGAGGTGGGGAGGGGGGGGGTTCTTTCTGAAAAATTAGAAAAAATGAGGTATTCTTAACTTACAAACGGGTGACCGGATCTCAATGAAATTCGATATTTAGAAGGATATCGTTTCCCAGAGCTCTTACTTTAAACCCCGACCGGATCTGGTGACATTGGGGGGGGGGAGTTGGGAGGGGACAACCTAAAACTTGGAAAACACTTAGAGTGGAGGGATCGGGATGAAACTTGGTGGGGAAAATAGGCACAATTCCTAGATACATGATTGACATAACTGGAACGGATTCGATCTCTTTGGGGTAGTTGGGGGGGGGGGGGTTCTTTCTGAAAAATTAGAAAAAATGAGGTATTCTTAACTTACAAACGGGTGACCGGATCTCAATGAAATTCGATATTTAGAAGGATATCGTTTCCCAGAGCTCTTACTTTAAACCCCGACCGGATCTGGTGACATTGGGGGGGGAGTTGGGAGGGGACAACCTAAAACTTGGAAAACACTTAGAGTGGAGGGATCGGGATGAAACTGGGTGGGAAAAATAAGCACAAGTCCTAGATACATGATTGACATAACCGGAACGGATCTGCTCTCTTTGGGGTAATTGGGGGGAGTTAATTCTGAAAAATTAGAAAAAATGAGGTATTTTTAACTTACGAACGGATATTCAGGTTCTCAATGAACCTTGAAATTTAGAATGATATCTTGTCTCAAAGCTCTTATCATGACAGACTAGATTAAATGACATTGGGGGGGGGAGTTTGGGGTGGGGGAACATAAAATCATGAAAAACGCTTAGATTGGAGGGATCGGGATGATACTTGGTGTGAAAAATAAGCAGAAGTCTTAGATACGTGATTTACATAATTGGAACAGATCCGCTCTAATGGGGGGGGGGATTAATTCTGAAAAATTAGAAAAAATGACGTATTTTTAACTTACGAAGGAGTGATCGGATCTTCATGAAACTTCATATTTAGAAGGACCTCGTAACTCAGATCTCTTATTTTAAATCTCAACCGGATCCAGCGTAATTGGGGGGGGGGCCGGAAATCTTAGAAAATACTTGAAACTGGATTGGAAGAATAAAAACCTGTCTAACAAACGTGACTGACATAATCGGACCGAATCTGCTCTCTTTGGTGGAGTTGGGGGGGGGGATAATTTTGAAAATTGAGGTATTTGTAACTTACGAAAGGGTGACCAGATCTTAATGAAATTAAATATTTAGAAGATCTTGTGCTTTAAAGCTCTAATTTTAAATTCCGACCAGATCCTGTGACATTGGGGGGAGTTGCGGGGAAACCAGAATTCTTGGAAAACGTGAAAATTGGGGTATTTTTATCTTACGAATATGTGATGGGAATTTAATGAAATTTGATATTTAGAAGGAATTCATGTCTCAGAGCTCTTATTTCAAATCCCGACCAGATTTTTGACATTGGGGGGAGTTGGAGGGGGAAATCTTGGAAAACACTTGGAGTGGAGGAGTCGGGATGAAGCTTGGTGGATAGAATAAGCAAATGTCCTTGATATGTGATTGACGGAACCATACTGGATTCGCTCCCTTTGGGGGAGTTGGGGGGAGGGGTTCAGTGATTTGGCGCTTAAGGTGCTTCTGGATGTGCTAGGACGATGAAAATCGGTAGGCGTGTCAAGGGACCTGCACAAATTGACTTGATAAAGTCGTTTCCCAGATTCAACCATCTGGGGGGCTAAAGGGAGAGGACAAATTAGAAAAAATTAGGTATTTATAACTTACGATCGGGTGATTGGATCTTAATGAATTTTGATATTTAGAAAGACATCGTGACCCAGTGCTCATATTTTAAATCCGGACCGGCATTAAGCCTCTTATTTTCCTTTTAAATCAATCTATTGATTCATAGGATTTTGTTAGAGCTCATACCATATGATCTCTTGGCTCTTAGCTCTTCTTGCCTCGTCACAAGTGCCATATGAGCTCTTAGCACTTGTTCTAATACATGACAGAAGATCCTTTGCTTCTAATAAATGTTGTTCGTATTGTTGCTATTTACCGTTATCTATTGTTATTATTTAGCCCTGTATTAGATGATTCGAGTACGTGTTTCTTAGGTACGGATTCTAGAGGCCGTAGACTATTTGTAGTTGGGCTTCTAACTACCCACAGATTAACAGTGATACGCATAAAACACCGTCATCTAGGCCGTCTTTTAAATCGAGTTTTGAAGATTACTTACTCAATTCAGGCAATGCAACTTTTCATAGCAAATTTGATAAGAAGAAGTCCCTAAAGGATATACAAAGTATTTTTCAGTTTTGTTCAATGGTTTATTTTTTATTGGTTTATTCAGCATTGAGAAAAGCAGTCCCACTTATTACCAACAAGCTATTGTGAAGTAAGGATAAGTAGAGTATAATCACCGGAACGCCCATTACCAGTAAATTAAGAATCATCTAGTGTCAATGAATATTCCCAGGAAATTACAAGTGGGTGAAACATCTGCCCTACAAGGACATTCTTTAGCAGTTTGTTTCAATGCAAATATCCCAATGCTAAAGCCAATTGTTGGTAAAAAAAAAAAAAAAAAAAAAAAAAAAAAAACAGAATTGCGCTTCCAAAATATATTTTTG
Source organism: Artemia franciscana (assembly GCF_032884065.1). NCBI lineage: Eukaryota > Metazoa > Arthropoda > Branchiopoda > Anostraca > Artemiidae > Artemia > Artemia franciscana. The sequence continues at coordinate 18,778,018 of NC_088874.1, forward strand.
ATGTAATTCCAGTTAGAAATACATTCTTGAGCCACTGGGTTAATGCTAAATGAAGAGTTATTATTGTTACATAAAGGCTATAAATACAGCACCCCTACTTCTAGAAGCATATCGCGATTCACTAGAGTTAGGGCTACAGCATCAGCAGCAAAATATCAGAAAAATGTTGCAGGTAAATCAATAGGAAAAAACCGAAGTCTTCAGCTGTTCTTGCTCCTCTACTTTTCTTGATCCTGAAAGAAGTAGCCATGTCTTTGATATATCGAGGGCTAAGATATAAGAAGATGTTTGCATCTGTTTCCGGCTATCCAATTTTAGGAGCAAATTCTCTAATTTCAGATCGACTGTGACCATATTAATTGATTTTGATGATGCTGCATTGGACAAACACCAAGTCGACGAGGTCATAATTCACCCAAAGGCAAGTGAAACTCCGCATACTGACGGATTTTATGGCTTTTATAGTTAAGGGTCTGTTCTCTCTTTTGACACAGCCTCTGGTTTTGATTTTTAATCAATGTTTATTGACAGGTGAGCCATTTGCACCGAAAAAGTAAACCTATAGCCCCTCCACGAAAGTGGGTCAAAAGATTACTTCGATATGCTTATAAACGCGTCGAAGTCTAATGTAATATATTTAACTTCCACGAATACAATCCAACTTACTTATATATAGTGTTGTACGATATTAGATATTAATATCGATATATCGCACTAAATATCGATATCAACAACGATATTATTTCGTTTTTTCTTGTATCTACCGGTGGAGGTCCATCAGAAAAGATCCAACATAGAAAATTCTTTCATAAATGGCCGAGAAGAAGAATAATGTATTCAAACCACTGACTCATATATGCTGATACACAGCATGCCAGCTATATCCTTAAGTTGGCATATCCAGTGAGCGTGGACTCCCAAATGTAGGAAGGAACCTCCGAAAGGCTTGGCTAGATAAAATATCTTCTAAGCTTGTTGGCCTTGCTCAGATCACACTCGTCCCGATTGTCACATACTTCAATCCGGGCTTCTAGAAATTGTATATTACCCCTGGAGATCATCTCCAAGTTGAGAGGAAAATAGCAAGAGATATGGATTGGTCCTTACTGGAATCTATATCGCAGATGCAAGTACCGTCACAGCCCCTATTATTCAGCCGCTACACAATCAAGCCAGTTTGTAGGGGTCATATGACAGAGTCACAAGGCAAGCTTCGTCAGCAACTGTATCTGTCACGGCATTCTGGATTTTCACTAGGGAATCTTTAGTTCCAAGAAAAACTTGTCCACTCAAGTTGTGGAAATCTTGTAGGTACTTGTGCATTATATGGTATACACTCGAGAATCTGGATGTACAGATCAGACAATAATTGGTTAACACCTGTCAGTATTTGAAGAAAATTAGCTTAGGATTAGTTGAAATCTATGTTGTAGGTATATTTTCATCAAATATTTAATACATAGAGATGGTATTTTGATTGGCTAAGGTTAAGTTAGGTATTTGATATAATACGGTTTGTGCAGCCCCCTGCCATAATTCTTTGTTGTATTTTTCTTAATTTTGTCACTAAAGTATTGCATTTCCATCATATTTTCGTAAACTGCATTACAATTAACCTAACTTCACTTCTCGAGTGTGTCCCACATACTACACAAGTCCATCATACCTTCCTGTGGGAATTTTGATAACACGGAACTTCGGTAACAGTAGATACATCAAGTGAATTGGTTTTTTATGCAAACTCCAGGTATACAAAATTCATCAAGTTTCATGTACCAATCAAAGGCTATAAGCTTGAGAAAATTTGTATAGAATTTTTTTTAGAAAGGGTGGGAACGCACCTAAAAGGTCAAAGTATCATAATAAAAATCGCACCATCAGATTCAGCATATCAGAAAACCATTCTATAAGGGTTTCTCATTCTTCACAGATGTGTGTTTATTAGTTCTGTTTTTTTTTCTCCTTTTTTTGCCAGGGTGATCGGATCGAACCAATGGTCACGGAATATCGAGAGAGGGCTTGCTCGAACGGAAATTACAGTTCTTGTTCCCTATTTTGTGACCAAAACGATTGGAGGGAAAATAGATTCCCCCCTCCCTCCCATGCTCCTTCTTTCCAAAGTTATCCGATCATATTTTGAGATACCCATTTTGATCATCAAAGTTAAAAGGTCAAGTAATCATGCTTCTAGGGATGACACAACCCTGCAAGTCCCAGGGGAAAGAGTTGTAAATTATGAATTTTGGCCAGTGTTTACATATAGTATTTGTTATTGGGAAGTTAACAGACATTTTTGGGGGAGGGTTTTTTTTCCGTGGGTGGAACTTTCTGTGGGGGGGTATTTTCCAAGGGGAGACTTTTCCGTGGAAAAGGAAGTTTCCAGGATGAACTTTCAAAGGGAAACTACACACGGAGGACTTTACCAGAATTCTTATGCAACAATTTATTTGACCTATTTTCAGTTTGCCAATTCAATTTTACATTTGAAGATATTCCGGGGAAATAGCCCACGTAAAATTTTCAGCTGATTTAAAGTTGTCTGGAGGATATTTCCGCGAGGGATATGATTTTCCACAGTAGAGATTCTCCATGGGAGAATTATACGCAGGATAAATCTTTCACGATATATTGGGAGGGGAAAATTTCAAGAAAATTTTTACGAAAAGGGAGGATTTCCGGTATGATTTGAAAAACGATCTGAAATTAAAAGAAAAAATAAGTCTTTTTTCAAACGAAAGTAGGCTAAAGATAATTTCCAGGCAGAATTGCCCGCAGGAAGTTAATTTATGGAGAAGTTTCAGCAGGATGGAATTGTCTGGGGGAAGGGGGATAATACGTGGGAGAAACTTTCCAAGGAGGAATTTTCCTGGGAGGATTTTCCATGAAGAGAAAAAGTGGATTCTCGGGGATTATTTGAAAAACGAAAATAAATTAAATAAAAAAACAACTAATTTTTGCAGCTAAAAGTAAGAAGTAACATTAAAACCAACAAATATTATACTGTATATGAGGGTGGATCCCTCTCCTCATTACTTAGCTCTTTACGCTAATTTTTACTTTGTATCCCAATTATTTAAGAACAACTCCTGAAACACAAGTGCCGTTTAATTAGAGTCAGTAGATTTTTAAATTGACTAAAAGACTTTGGCGTGAAGAGGGAAGCATTGAGGAGAGGTTATTCCTCTAGTTTCTTTATTTATTCGAAAATGGGGGGGGGGAGAAATGTCCAGAATAATCTTTAATTTAAATTTTTTTTTTTAATTTTGCCAAACCCTAAAGTTAACCTGAGCAGAAAACTCCCCAGAAATATCGAAATCGATTATCGAATGTCAAAGGTAAAAATATCAATAAATCGCTTAGTCAAATTATCGCCCAAAACAGTATACACTGAATGGCATGAAAAATCACCAAGTGCAAGTTACTATGGATTTTGAGGTTTATTTTGATTCTGAGCTCAGGTTAGATCACCGTGTATCGAAAATTACAAAGGACGCAAATTTCTAACCTCTTTGCCTAAAGCGAACATTTTGAAAGTTCAGTAACCGCAATATTATCCTGTCTTATAAATCAACAACATGACCTTTGGTGGAATATAATCCATCAGTTTAGAAACATCAGTAAGACAGTGTTCATCATCAGCAAGTAAAAACGAGTTTTACTGCTGATGATGAACACTGTATATGTGTTAGAAATATCCAGTTAAATAATTTTATATCTATTCACTGTCAATAAAAAGGTTTCATCCCTATTTTGAACTGTTTTACTTTATATATATATATATATATATATATATATATATATATATATATATATATATATATATATATATATATATATATATATATATATATATATATATATATATATATATATATATATATATATATACATATATATATATATATATATATATATATACTAGCTGTTGGGGTGGCGCTTTGCGCCACCCCAACACCTAGTTGGTGGGGCGCTTCACGCCCCCCTAAGCCCCCCCGTGCGCGTAAGTTGTTACGCGCCATATTAGTTACGCGCCATTGTAGTTGTGTCCCTGTGTCCCACCTGTGAATATAGATAGATTTATATATGTGTTTCAAACTACGTAAAAATTGCGAATATACAACATTCTTGGCTTTCCCATTGTCTGTGCAAATACAAAGCCGTATGTACTAATAATGACGTCATTTGCAAACACTCTTTTTACAAACAAACAAACATGCATACACACAACTCGTTTTTATATAGATAGATAGATAGATAGATACAATACAAATTAACTGCGTAAAACTTGCGAATATACAACATTCTTCGCTGTCCAATTGTCGCTGCATATAAATAGATTGTCAGGTTTACCGACCCTCGAACATGCAACGAACAATTGTCCATGGGAAAAACAATCAGTATTAAGATCTATACCACATTTTTCTAATGATTGACCTTGAGCAGTGTTAATGGTGATTGCAAATGCTAATCGAATTGGGAATTGCAATCTTTTAAATTGAAAAGGCAGATCCGTTGGAATCATGGGAATGCGAGGAATAAGAACAGCCTCACCCTCAAAAGGCCCTGTCAAGATTGTGGCCTCTATTAGTTTTCCATTGTTTTTTTTACGGCAAGTCGCGTGCCATTGCAAAGCTTTGGTGGGTTGATATTTCTTAAAAGTATTATTCGTACGCCTATTTTTACTTGTAGCACGTGTGGTGGAAACCCTGAAAGATCCACGGAATTTAAAAATTCAGATGGATAATTAACCGCTTCATTTGGTTCCAAAACTGTGTCGACTGACTTGTAAAGGACTGCCTGGTCTCGAATCTTGGTCAAAACAATATTGTTGATTTCGTGGACGTCTATATTTTTGGGTGCGAGAATCGCTCTTTCACTTAGCCATTTATTATTTTTATAATTTTTTAGAATATTCGGAAATACTTTTTCAATCAATTCATTTTTGGACGTCACTAAATTACAGAAATCAGCAGGTAGTTGTATACGTCCTGAAATTGAGTCTACTGGGAGCTTTCCGTTTCCAATTGCCAGCAATTGACCTGAAAATGTTTGACCAGAGTCATCGTTTTGCAATCGGACACGCATATTTGTAGTTAATTTTAATGTTTTTACGTGTGCCCATAAATTAGAATTTTTCAGGCAAGCATTCATTTCGTCTGCAGGAGTTGATCTAGGTATTATAGGTAATGTTTGCCTGAAATCTCCCGCAAGCAATATTAATGTGCTGACCAAAGGCGAGCCTCGAGCGATTTTTTGTGTGCCATTGTGCACTCATCCCAAATAATAAGTTTGCATTGCTGCAATACTTTACCCATCCCAGATGATTTGGAAATATTGCACGTGGGAGTTTCTGTAGAATGCAAATTCAGAGGCAATTTCAAAGCGGAATGAGCAGTTCTTCCACCAGGCAGCAATGTTGCGGCTATTCCGGACGACGCAATTGCCAACGCTATATCATTTTTTGATCGAATTGATGCCAGAATCAGTTTTATCACAAACGTTTTACCAGTACCTCCTGGAGCATCCAAAAAGAAAATTTCTCCAACGTTGTTATCGAAACAATGCATTATCGTATCATAAATGTCTTTTTGTTCCGACGTTAACTTGGAAATGTTATTTTGTACATACGACAATAGATCACTTGTACTGTAACTTTGTTCATGATCCAATTCTACACATGTCGAAACAGCAGCGATACGGTTAGATGAAGGCATTCCCAAATCCTGAAGAGGTTTGTTTGCCATACGTTCGCACAAATCTTCTATAATAACTAAAGTGTAGTTATAAATTTCTGATGTAAAATCAAAAGTCATATCTGACGTCTCTAACTGTTTTTGATGGAGTATATCTTCGGACATTTTTGACTTATATTTTTTCCATAGCTCTGTAGGAGCTGATTTAGAGCAAGTTGTTAAAATGATGCCAAACAATGCACGAATTTGACTTGGGGTTGACGTTTCGCACGCGTCATTGATGCAGTTATCCCAGTGCTGGTCATTCTCCAATAAATTCAGAGCTTGGCATGCACTACGGTAAGTGTCATGTATAGTACCGTTTACAGTTCTCAAATACTCAAAGGATGTCGGACCGGGTACATTCACCAAAAGCAGGCGTAGAAAGAAGCATTCATGTTGATTGGGGTGAACGGTGTAGAGTCTTCCCATCGTGGTATCTTTAAAGATGGTAGGTTGGCCGTCGACTGACTTACCCTGTTTTCGACGTTCAAATACTTTATTTTTAGTATTCCACGTGCAATACGAAGGCACTTCAGTATACAGCAGTTTTTTTGCAAAAGAATCATTTTTGCAAAGCGAAAAGAAACCGGTTAACTTTGTATCCGGTGGATTCAGGGCTCTTTGTTCCACGTTGGTTTCCGAGAAATAAACACGTTGACCATTCTGTAAATGTACCGCTAAATGAACAACAGCTGGACTACGTTCATGTATCGGAAATGAAAGAATTGGCCAAACAGCTTCATTACTGCTTATGTATCTTCCAACCTGATATTGTACGATTTCGTCGATATCTTTGATTTCGGGCTGCAAGCCAAAAACTGCCATGTCACTGCCTTTGTTGACGTATTTACATATGTATTTGATTGCCTTAACGGAGTTACAGTATTCACCGTTTATGTGTGCATTAAATGTTTTTGATAATAATGGGGAATATGGAACAACCCACTGGTTATCTACTTCGATGGTGGTACCGTTACGCTGTTGGATACTAAAAGTCGAGGATATTGCTTTGTGCACCTTCCTTTGGCCATGCATGGTGAATTTTTGTTCAGTGCACCGCAAGGTCTATGTATCATATTTTTTACAATAACATCATGTAACTCCTTATCGACATTTTCATCAGGTATTTCAGCGGAAATCACATCATCAATTTCGTTCCAAGTAATTTTTTGTGTAGCCAGATTAGTATATGTGCGTGTGGCAAACCTCGTTTTCGCCATTCCACTGAGTACATCCAGCATCGTACTGACCCAAACACTTCAAGTTTTACTATGTAGTTTATCAGTGATTTCAACTTTTGCCGGAAGACACGGGCCGTAATGTCATGTCTATGAACCGCCGATTGTCCTTGAAGTAAAAGCTGCAGTATCTCGTCCCAAGATTGATTACATGTAAATGTAATAAATAAATCTGGACGACCATAGAGACGAACATACGCAATAGCATCTTGAGCATATTCATGCATATGACGGGGACTGCCAGCATATGACGAAGGTAAAATTGTTAATCTCCCAACGTTTGTGGTATTACCGTCATTTATAACTGCATCTCGCAAATGAATGTATTGTTCAGAGCGGAGCTTGGTCTGATTCAGGTGGATATATAGCAAACATTCTGATTCAATTTTAGCATACATATCAACGACGAATTGGTGAAACAATTCACGGCATTTTAAAATATAATTTTCTTCATCCTGCCGAATCATTAGTCTATAAGAATAATAATGCATTGCACTGCATTTCTTATTCATTTCTTTGTTAGTGGCTGGATTCATCAATTTAATATTAAAGTGATAGCCGTCAGCTCCATCCCAAAAAATGATAGGATATTGTAGGGCATCGTAGCATCGATGAGTTTCAGCAATTCTTAACAACTGAGCGTTTCGCTTATGAAGAATAATATCTCGAGGTAAAAACTGATCACGACCATAACGATTGCCACTTCGTCGATAGTTGGAGCATTGTATCTACGCACATGTTGGCCAGGAGGCGTTTTGTCAGCGGAAATAACAATTTTATGCGTATCAGTAGGCATCAAATCGATGGCTGTTTTGAACAGACGCAATAAATTATTATTTTCGTGGAAAAGATGTTGTAATTGGGAAACGATTGTCTTTTCAACGTTGGGAGAAATTTCGCAACGTGCATTCAATTCAGAATTTCTATCACTGATGAAATACAATTGTAAAAATTTATGATTCTCGCCTGAGAATGGTAGAAGGGACCCTGCTCTATAATAAATTTGCCCTTTTACTTTGAAAGTAGACATAAATTGATCTGGATTTTCGATTTGGGCTCCAAACGACGTCATTTGGAAACATGAGTTGTATTTTCTGATTTGTGACAAAAAACGCTTAGATTCTGACGTAGTTCCAGTAAGGAAAGTCTTCAATGGCTCTGGTGGTGCAGCCAATAGAGGAAGTTTAACTTTTCCTGAGGCGCAACACATTCCCATTGTTTCACCATTGAATTTCAAGGCCTTGCAATAGGGACAAATTTTAGACATTGCCAGGCGATAACTTTCAGGTTGCTCTGATTCCTCGGCACGCTTTCTTTTCTTACTTTCTCTATCAGCAGCAAGCCTGATTTCTGGCTGTTCTTGTGATTCCTCGGCACGCCTTCTTTTTTCACTTTCTCTTTTAGCAGCAAGTCTGCTTTCGTGTTACTCTGGTAGTTCCTCGGCACGCTTTCTGTTCTTTCTTTCTCTATCAGCCTCAAGCCTGTTTCCTTGCTGTTCTTTTGATTCCTCGGCACGCTTTCTTTTCTGACTTTCTCTATCAGCAGCAAGTTTTTTGGCATAGACTCTTTGAGCATCTTCCTCGGCTGTTGCCATTGTAAGTTCATCAGTCATTTTAAAGTTAAACATTAATATATTTCTACGTGAACGCATGTCTTAAATACCTTTAATGACGTCACCGTCATAACAAAAATGACGACAACTATCTTCATGACGTCAGTCAACACACAAACATGACGTCACCTGACAGACACATCCACAGACAACTTATTTATATACTATACTAACACCTAGTTGGTTGGGGCGCTTCGCGCCCCCCCCCCCCCCAAACCCCCTGCGCGCGTAAGTCGTTACGTGCCATATTAGTTACGCGCCATTGTAGTTGTGTCCCTATGTCCCACCTGTGAATATAGATAGATATATATATATATATATGTTTTTAACTACGTAAAACTTGCGAATATACAACATTCTTTGCTGTCCCATTGTCTGTGCATATGAATATATTGTCAGGTTTACCGACTCTTGAACATGCAACATATAATGGTCCATGGGAAAACAATCCGTATTCAGATCTATACCTCATGATTCTAATGATTGCCCTTGAGCTTTGTTGATGGTGATTGCTAATCGACGATTTTTCAATCAATTCATTTTTGGACGTCACTAAATTACAGAAATCAGCAGGTAGTTGTATACGTCCTGAAATTGAGTCTACTGGGAGCTTTCTGTTTCCCATTGCCAGCAATTGATCTGAAAATGTTTGACCAGAGTCATCGTTTTGCAATCGGACACGCATATTTGTAGTTAATTTTAATGTTTTTACGTGTGCCCATAAATTAGAATTTTTCAGGCAAGCATTCATTTCGTCTGCAGGAGTTGATCTAGGTATTATAGGTAATGTTTGCCTGAAATCTCCCGCAAGCAATATTAAGGTGCTGCCAAAGGGTTTCGACTTCCCTCGCAAATCTTTCAAGCATTGATCCAGAGCCTCGAGCGATTTTTTGTGTGCCATTGTGCACTCATCCCAAATAATAAGTTTGCATTGCTGCAATACTTTACCCATCCCAGATGATTTGGAAATATTGCACGTGGGAGTTTCTGTAGAATGCAAGTTCAGAGGCAATTTCAAAGCGGAATGAGCAGTTCTTCCACCAGGCAGCAATGTTGCGGCTATTCCGGACGACGCAATTGCCAACGCTATATCATTTTTAGATCGAATTGATGCCAGAATCAGTTTTATCACAAACATTTTACCAGTACCTCCTGGTGCATCCAAAAAGAAAATTTCTCCAACGTTGTTATCGACACAATGCATTATCGTATCATAAATGTCTTTTTGTTCCGACGTTAACTTGGAAATGTTATTTTGTACATACGACAATAAATCACTCGTACTGTAACTTTGTTCACGATCCAATTCTACACATGTCGAAACAGCAGCGATACGGTTAGGTGAAGGCATTCCCAAGCCCTGAAGAGGTTTGTTTGCCATACTTATGCACAAATCTTCTATAACAATTAAAGTGTAGTTATAAATTTCTGATGTAAAATCAAAAGTCATGTCTGACGTCTCTAACTGTTTTCGATGAAGTATATCTTCGGACATTTTTGACTTATATTTTTCCCATAAATCTGTAGGAGCTGATGGAGAGCAAGTTGTTAAAATGATGCCAAACAATGCACGAATTTGACTTGGGGTTGACGTTTCGCACGCGTCATTGATGCAGTTATCCCAGTGTTGGTCATTCTCCAATAAATTCAGAGCTTGGCATGCACTACGGTAAGTGTCATGCATAGTACCATTTACAGTCCTCAAATACTCAAAGGATGTCGGACTGTGTACATTCACCAAAAGCAGGCGTAGAAAGAAGCATTCATGTTGATTGGGGTGAACGGTGTAGAGTCTTCCTATCGTGGTATCTTTGAAGATGGTAGGTTGGCCGTCGACTGACTTACCCTGTTTTCGACGTTCAAATACTTTATTTTTAGTATTCCACGTGTAATACGAAGGCACTTCCGTATACAGCAGTTTTTTTGCAAAAGAATCATTTTTGCAAAGCGAAAAAAAAGCTGTTAATGTTGTATCCGGTGGATTCAGGACTCTTTGTTGCACGTTGGTTTCCGTGAAATAAACACGTTGACCATTCTGTAAATGTAACGCTAAGTGAACATTTTGTTCCGACGTTAACTTGGAAATGTTATTTTGTACATACGACAATAGATCACTTGTACTGTAACTTTGTTCACGATCCAATTCTACACATGTCGAAACAGCAGCGATACGGTTAGGTGAAGGCATTCCCAAATCCTGAAGAGGTTTGTTTGCCATACGTACGCACAAATCTTCTATAATAACTAAAGTGTAGTTAGAAATTTCTGATGTAAAATCAAAAGTCATATCTGACGTCTCTAACAGTTTTTGATGGAGTATATCTTCGGACATTTTTGACTTATATTTTTTCCATAGCTCTGTAGGAGCTGATTTAGAGCAAGTTGTTAAAATGATGCCAAACAATGCACGAATTTGACTTGGGGTTGACGTTTCGCACGCGTCATTGATGCAGTTATCCCAGTGTTGGTCATTCTCCAATAAATTCAGAGCTTGGCATGCACTACGGTAAGTGTCATGCATAGTACCATTTACAGTCCTCAAATACTCAAAGGATGTCGGACCGGGTACATTCACCAAAAGCAGGCGTAGAAAGAAGCATTCATGTTGATTGGGGTGAACGGTGTAGAGTCTTCCTATCGTGGTATCTTTGAAGATGGTAGGTTGGCCGTCGGCTGACTTACCCTGTTTTCGACGTTCAAATACTTTATTTTTAGTATTCCACGTGTAATACGAAGGCACTTCAGTATACAGCAGTTTTTTTGCAAAAGAATCATTTTTGCAAAGCGAAAAAAAAGCTGTTAATGTTGTATCCGGTGGATTCAGGACTCTTTGTTGCACGTTGGTTTCCGTGAAATAAACACGTTGACCATTCTGTAAATGTACCGCTAAGTGAACATTTTGTTCCGACGTTAACTTGGAAATGTTATTTTGTACATACGACAATAGATCACTTGTACTGTAACTTTGTTCACGATCCAATTCTACACATGTCGAAACAGCAGCGATACGGTTAGGTGAAGGCATTCCCAAATCCTGAAGAGGTTTGTTTGCCATACGTACGCACAAATCTTCTATAATAACTAAAGTGTAGTTAGAAATTTCTGATGTAAAATCAAAAGTCATATCTGACGTCTCTAACTGTTTTTGATGGAGTATATCTTCGGACATTTTTGACTTATATTTTTTCCATAGCTCTGTAGGAGCTGATTTAGAGCATGTTGTTAAAATGATGCCAAACAATGCACGAATTTGACTTGGGGTTGACGTTTCGCACGCGTCATTGATGCAGTTATCCCAGTGCTGGTCATTCTCCAATAAATTCAGAGCTTGGCATGCACTACGGTAAGTGTCATGTATAGTACCGTTTACAGTTCTCAAATACTCAAAGGATGTCGGACCGGGTACATTCACCAAAAGCAGGCGTAGAAAGAAGCATTCATGTTGATTGGGGTGAACGGTGTAGAGTCTTCCCATCGTGGTATCTTTAAAGATCGTAGGTTGGCCGTCGACTGACTTACCCTGTTTTCGACGTTCAAATACTTTATTTTTAGTATTCCACGTGCAATACGAAGGCACTTCAGTATACAGCAGTTTTTTTGCAAAAGAATCATTTTTGCAAAGCAAAAAGAAACCGGTTAACTTTGTATCCGGTGGATTCAGGGCTCTTTGTTCCACGTTGGTTTCCAAGAAATAAACACGTTGACCATTCTGTAAATGTACCGCTAAATGAACAACAGCTGGACTACGTTCATGTATCGGAAATGAAAGAATTGGCCAAACAGCTTCATTACTGCTTATGTATCTTCCAACCTGATATTGTACGATTTCGTCGATATCTTTGATTTCGGGCTGCAAGCCAAAAACTGCCATGTCACTGCCTTTGTTGACGTATTTACATATGTATTTGATTGTCTTAACGGAGTTACAGTATTCACCGTTTATGTGTGCATTAAATGTTTTTGATAATAATGGGGAATATGGAACAACCCACTGGTTATCTACTTCGATGGTGGTACCGTTACGCTGTTGGATACTAAAATTCGAGGATATTGCTTTGTGCACCTTCCTTTGGCCATGCATGGTGAATTTTTGTTCAGTGCACCGCAAGGTCCATGTATCATATTTTTTACAATAACATCATGTAACTCCTTATCGACATTTTCATCAGGTATTTCAGCGGAAATCACATCATCAATTTCGTTCGAAGTAACTTTTTGTGTAGCCAGATTAGTATATGTGCGTGTGGCAAACCTCGTTTTCGCCATTCCACTGAGTACATCCAGCATCGTACTGACCCAAACACTTCAAGTTTTACTATGTAGTTTATCAGTGATTTCAACTTTTGCCGGAAGACACGGGCCGTAATGTCATGTCTATGAACCGCCGATTGTCCTTGAAGTAAAAGCTGCAGTATCTCGTCCCAATATTGATTACATGTAAATGTAATAAATAAATCTGGACGACCATAGAGACGAACATACGCAATAGCATCTTGAGCATATTCATGCATATGACGGGGACTGCCAGCATATGACGAAGGTAAAATTGTTAATCTCCCAACGTTTGTGGTATTACCGTCATTTATAACTGCATCTCGCAAATGAATGTATTGTTCAGAGCGGAGCTTGGTCTGATTAAGGTGGATATATAGCAAACGTTCTGATTCAATTTTAGCATACATATCAACGACGAATTGGTGAAACAATTCACGCCATTTTAAAATATAATTTTCTTCATCCTGCCGAATCATTAGTCTATAAGAATAATAATGCATTGCACTGCATTTCTTATTCATTTCTTTGTTAGTGGCTGGATTCATCAATTTAATATTAAAGTGATAGCCGTCAGCTCCATCCCAAAAAATGATAGGATATTGTAGGGCATCGTAGCATCGATGAGTTTCAGCAATTCTTAACAACTGAGCGTTTCGCTTATGAAGAATAATATCTCGAGGTAAAAACTGATCACGACCATAACGATTGCCACTTCGTCGATAGTTGGAGCATTGTATCTACGCACATGTTGGCCAGGAGGCGTTTGTCAGCGGAAATAACAATTTTATGCGTATCAGTAGGCATCAAATCGATGGCTGTTTTGAACAGACGCAATAAATTATTATTTTCGTGAAAAAGATGTTGTAATTGGGAAACGATTGTCTTTTCAACGTTGGGAGAAATTTCGCAACGTGCATTCAATTCAGAATTTCTATCACTGATGAAATACAATTGTAAAAATTTATGATTCTCGCCTGAGAATGGTAGAAGGGACCCTGCTCTATAATAAATTTGCCCTTTTACTTTGAAAGTAGACATAAATTGATCTGGATTTTCGATTTGGGCTCCAAACGACCTCATTTGGAAACATGAGTTGTATTTTCTGATTTGTGACAAAAAAACGCTTAGATTCTGACGTAGTTCCAGTAAGGAAAGTCTTCAATGGCTCTGGTGGTGCAGCCAATAGAGGAAGTTTAACTTTTCCTGAGGCGCAACACATTCCCATTGTTTCACCATTGAATTTCAAGGCCTTGCAATAGGGACAAATTTTAGACATTGCCAGGCGATAACTTTCAGGTTGCTCTGATTCCTCGGCACGCTTTCTTTTCTTACTTTCTCTATCAGCAGCAAGCCTGATTTCTGGCTGTTCTTGTGATTCCTCGGCACGCCTTCTTTTTTCACTTTCTCTTTTAGCAGCAAGTCTGCTTTCGCGTTGCTCTGGTAGTTCCTCGGCACGCTTTCTGTTCTTTCTTTCTCTATCAGCCTCAAGCCTGTTTCCTTGCTGTTCTTTTGATTCCTCGGCACGCTTTCTTTTCTGACTTTCTCTATCAGCAGCAAGTTTTTTGGCATAGACTCTTTGAGCATCTTCCTCGGCTGTTGCCATTGTAAGTTCATCAGTCATTTTAAAGTTAAACATTAATATATTTCTACGTGAACGCATGTCTTAAATACCTTTAATGACGTCACCGTCATAACAAAAATGACGACAACTATCTTCATGACGTCAGTCAACACACAAACATGACGTCACCTGACAGACACATCCACAGACAACTTATTTATATATATATACTATACTAACACCTAGTTGGTGGGGGTGCTTCGCGCCCCCCCCAAGCCCCCCTGCGCGCGTAAGTCGTTACGTGCCATATTAGTTACGCGCCATTGTAGTTGTGTCCCTATGTCCCACCTGTGAATATAGATAGATATATATATATATATATATATATATATATATATATATATATATATATATATATATATATATATATATATATATATATGTTTTTAACTACGTAAAACTTGCGAATATACAACATTCTTTGCTGTCCCATTGTCTGTGCATATAAATAGATTGTCAGGTTTACCGACTCTTGAACATGCAACATATAATGGTCCATGGGAAAACAATCCGTATTCAGATCTATACCTCATGATTCTAATGATTGCCCTTGAGCTTTGTTGATGGTGATTGCTAATCGACGATTTTTCAATCAATTCATTTTTGGACGTCACTAAATTACAGAAATCAGCAGGTAGTTGTATACGTCCTGAAATTGAGTCTACTGGGAGCTTTCCGTTTCCCATTGCCAGCAATTGATATGAAAATGTTTGACCAGAGTCATCGTTTTGCAATCAGACACGCATATTTGTAGTTAATTTTAATGTTTTTACGTGTGCCCATAAATTAGAATTTTTCAGGCAAGCATTCATTTCGTCTGCAGGAGTTGATCTAGGTATTATAGGTAATGTTTGCCTGAAATCTCCCGCAAGCAATATTAAGGTGCTGCCAAAGGGTTTCGACTTCCCTCGCAAATCTTTCAAGCATTGATCCAGAGCCTCGAGCGATTTTTTGTGTGCCATTGTGCACTCATCCCAAATAATAAGTTTGCATTGCTGCAATACTTTACCCATCCCAGATGATTTGGAAATATTGCACGTGGGAGTTTCTGTAGAATGCAAGTTCAGAGGCAATTTCAAAGCGGAATGAGCAGTTCTTCCACCAGGCAGCAATGTTGCGGCTATTCCGGACGACGCAATTGCCAACGCTATATCATTTTTAGATCGAATTGATGCCAGAATCAGTTTTATCACAAACGTTTTACCAGTACCTCCTGGCGCATCCAAAAAGAAAATTTCTCCAACGTTGTTATCGACACAATGCATTATCGTATCATAAATGTCTTTTTGTTCCGACGTTAACTTGGAAATGTTATTTTGTACATACGACAATAGATCACTCGTACTGTAACTTTGTTCACGATCCAATTCTACACATGTCGAAACAGCAGCGATACGGTTAGGTGAAGGCATTCCCAAACCCTGAAGAGGTTTGTTTGCCATACTTATGCACAAATCTTCTATAACAACTAAAGTGTAGTTACAAATTTCTGATGTAAAATCAAAAGTCATGTCTGACGTCTCTAACTGTTTTCGATGAAGTATATCTTCGGACATTTTTGACTTATATTTTTCCCATAAATCTGTAGGAGCTGATGGAGAGCAAGTTGTTAAAATGATGCCAAACAATGCATGAATTTGACTTGGGGTTGACGTTTCGCACGCGTCATTGATGCAGTTATCCCAGTGTTGGTCATTCTCCAATAAATTCAGAGCTTGGCATGCACTACGGTAAGTGTCATGCATAGTACCATTTACAATCCTCAAATACTCAAAGGATGTCGGACCGGGTACATTCACCAAAAGCAGGCGTAGAAAGAAGCATTCATGTTGATTGGGGTGAACGGTGTAGAGTCTTCCTATCGTGGTATCTTTGAAGATGGTAGGTTGGCCGTCGACTGACTTACCCTGTTTTCGACGTTCAAATACTTTATTTTTAGTATTCCACGTGTAATACGAAGGCACTTCAGTATACAGCAGTTTTTTTGCAAAAGAATCATTTTTGCAAAGCGAAAAAAAAGCTGTTAATGTTGTATCCGGTGGATTCAGGACTCTTTGTTGCACGTTGGTTTCCGTGAAATAAACACGTTGACCATTCTGTAAATGTACCGCTAAGTGAACAACAGCTGGACTACGTTCATGTATCGGAAATGAAAGAATTCGCCAAACAGCTTCATTACTGCTTATGTATCTTCCAGCCTGATATTCTATGATTTCATCGAAATCTTTGATTTCGGACTGCAAGCCAAAAACTGCCATGTCACTGCCTTTGTTGACGTATTTACATATGTATTTGATTGCCTTTACGGAGTTACAGTATTCAACGTTTATGTGTGCATTAAATGTTTTTGATAATAAAGGGGAATATGGAACAACCCACTGGTTATCTACTTCGATGGTGGTACCGTTACGCTTCTTTATTATTGCTGTTTTACCGCCATCTTCAGTAGATCTTCTTCTATATTGTTGGTAACCATCATTGCCAGTAATTGTTTTGGGTACTAAAAGTCGAGGATATTGCTTTGTGCACCTTCCTTTGACCATGCATGGTGAATTTTCGTTCAGTGCACCGCAAGGTCCATGTATCATATTTTTTACAATAATATCATGTAACCCCTTATCGACATTTTTATCAGGTATTTCAGCGGAAATCACATTATCAATTTCGTTTGAAGTAATTTTTTTATGTAGCCAGATTAGTATATGTGCGTGTGGCAAACCTCGTTTTTGCCATTCCACTGAGTACATCCAGCATCGCACTGACCCAAACACTTCATGTTTTACAAGGTAGTTTATCAGTGATTTCAACTTTTGCCGGAAGACACGTGCCGTAATGTCATGCCTATGAACCGCCGATTGTCCTTGAAGTAAAAGCTGCAGTATCTCGTCCCAAGATTGATTACATGTAAATGTAATAAATAAATCTGGACGACCATAGAGACGAACATACGCAATAGCATCTTGAGCATATTCATGCATATGACGGGGACTGCCAGCATATGACGAAGGTAAAATCGTTAATCTTCCAACGTTTGTGGTATTACCGTCATTTATAACTACATCTCGCAAATGAATGTATTGTTCAGAGCGGAGCTTGGTCTGATTCAGGCGGATATATAGCAAACGTTCTGATTCAATTTTAGCATACATATCCACGACAAATTGGTGAAACAATTCACGGCATTTTAAAATATAATTTTCTTCATCCTGCCGAATCATTAGTCTATAGGAATAATAATGCATTGCACTGTATTTCTTATTCATTTCTTTGTTAGTGGCTGGATTCATCAATTTAATATTAAAGTGATAGCCGTCGGCTCCATCCCAAAAAATGATAGGATATTGTAGGGCATCGTAGCATCGATGAGTTTCAGCGATTCTTAACAACTGAGCGTTTCGCTTATGTAGAATAATATCTCGAGGTAAAAACTGATCACCGACCATAACGATTGCCACTTCGTCGATAGTCGGAGCATTGTATCTACGCACATGTTGGCCAGGAGGCGTTTTGTCAGCGGAAATAACAATTTTATGAGTATCAGTAGGCATCAAATCGATGGCTGTTTTGAACAGACGCACTAACTTATTATTTTCGTGGAAAAGATGTTGCAATTGGGAAACGATTGTCCTTTCAACGTTGGGAGAAATTTCGCAACGTGCATTCAATTCAGAATTTCTATCACTGATGAAGTACAATTGTAAAAATTTATGATTCTCGCCTGAGAATGGTAGAAGGGACCCTGCTTTATGATAAATTTGCCCTTTTACTTTGAAAGTAGACATAAATTGATCTGGATTTTCGATTTGGGCTCCAAACGACGTCATTTGGAAACATGAGTTGTATTGTCTGATTTTTGACAAAAAACGCTTAGATTCTGACGTAGTTCCAGTAAGGAAAGTCTTCAATGGCTCTGGTGGTGCAGCCAATAGAGGAAGTTTAACTTTTCCTGAGGCGCAACACATTCCCATTGTTTCACCATTGAATTTCAAGGCCTTGCAATAGGGACAAATTTTAGACATTGTCCCGATTTGAACACATCTACTCAAGCTATAATCATCGACTGGGTTGTACCTGAATGCCAGGCGATAACTTTCAGATTGCTCTGATTCCTCGGCACACTTTCTTTTCTTACTTTCTCTATCAGCAGCAAGCCTGTTTCCCTGCTGGTCTTTTGATTCCTCGGCACGCCTTCTTTTTTCACTTTCTCTTTTAGCAGCAAGTCTGCTTCTGCGTTGCTCTGGTAGTTCCTCGGCATGCTTTCTGTTCTTTCTTTCTCTATCAGCAGCAAGCCTGTTTCCCTGCTGGTCTTTTAATTCCTCGGCACGCCTTCTTTTTTCACTTTCTCTTTTAGCAGCAAGTCTGCTTCTGCGTTGCTCTGGTAGTTCCTCGGCATGCTTTCTGTTCTTTCTTTCTCTATCAGCCTCAAGCCTGTTTCCCTGCTGGTCTTTTGATTCCTCGGCACGCCTTCTTTTTTCCTCGGCACGCCTTCTTTTTTCACTTTCTCTTTTAGCAGCAAGTCTGCTTTCGCGTTGCTCTGGTAGTTCCTCGGCACGCTTTCTTTTCTGACTTTCTCTATCAGCAGCAAGTTTTTTGGCATAGACTCTTTGAGCATCTTCATCAGTCATTGTAAACTTAAACATTAATAGAATTCTACGCGATCATATGTCTTATATAACTTGAATGACGTCACCTTCAAAGCAAAAATGATGGCAACTAATTTCATGACGTCAGCCGAAACATGACGTCACCTGATCCACGATCCACAGATCCACAGACAACTTATTTTTATATATATAGATATAAAAATAAGTTGTCTGTGGATGTGTGGGTCTGTCTGTCGGGTGACGTAATGTTTGTGTGTTGACTGACGTCATGTTTTCGACTGACGAAATTTCAGACCGGGACATCGGGACACAAATGACGACCGGGACACCGGCACATAGGGAATATAAATGACGACCGGGGCTCTCAAAGAGAAAGCGACCGGGACACAAGGAATGTTCGATTAGCAATCACCATCAACAAAGCACCGGGACACAAATGACGACCGGGACACAGGGAGGATAAATGACGACCAGGACATAAGCAAAAAAAAACTAAAAAAAAACTAAAAAAAGGTAAAAACTACAAAAAAACTAAAAAGAAAAAAAAACTAAAAACTAGTAAAAAATACTAAAAAAGCTAAAAACTAAAAAAATAAAAAATAAAAAAAAATAAAAAATGAAAAATAAAGGAGAAAAACAAAACTAAAAAAAAAAAAAAACTAAAAAGAAGAAAGAAAAAAAACTAAAAAAACTAAAAAAAAGTAAAAACCAAAAAAAAACTAAAAAGAAAAAAAGGGGAAAAACACGAAAATTTATTTCATCATATACCATTTCAAAAACGAATGTATATACAGACCGGGACACCGGGATACAAATGACGACTGGGACACAGGGAATATAAATGACGACCGGGACACAGGGACACAACTACAACGAGGACGCCGGGGGGCACAGGGGGATATATAAATGACGACAGGGACACAGGGAATGTTCGATTAGCAATCACCATTGACAAAGCTCAAGGGCAATCATTAGAATAATGAGGTATAACTAAAAAAACTAAAAAAAAGGTAAAAAACTAAAACCTAAAAAAAAAAACAATTCAAAAACGAATGTATATACAAACCGGGACACCGGGACACAAATGACGACCGGGAAACCGGGACACAAGGAATATAAATGACGCCTGGGACCCTCAAAGAGAAATCACACACTGGGACACCGGGACACAAATGACGACCGGGACACAGGGAATATAAATGACGACCGGGACACTGGGACACAACTACAACGGGGACGCCGGGGGGCACAGGGGGATATATAAATGACGACGGCGACACAGGGAATCGTCGATTAGCAATCACCATCAACAAAGCTCAAGGGCAATCATTAGAATCATGAGGTATAGATCTGAATACGGATTGTTTTCCCATGGACCATTATATGTTGCAAAAAAAAAGAAAAAAAAGAGACAGAAGGAGAAAAGGAAGACTGTTTTCCTAAATTAGTGATTACTATAGACCAGCACTTGAATGAGGCCTTAACCCTACTCATCCATACAATCACATAGGTAAAACAGCATAGCCATACACAATCAACCATAAAGAATAATCCATGGACAGGCAGTCATGTCGTCAATAAGTATAAGTCGTCATTTACCAAACAATAGAACAAATAATAAAGACAAATAATTCAGAGGCAACAACCCAACACAAGGGCTCATCAGGAGAATACACTTGCCTATAGGGTTTCGCCACTTTAAATTCTCTACCCAGCCAAGTGTTGTGGCTACCATAGAATATCCATGGCATCCCCGTGTCAGGTATCACCCCCAAAATACATGCCTATGAAAGAAGATATATCTATATATTTTCATATATATATATATATATATATATATATATATATATATATATATATATATATATATATATATATATATATATATATATATATATATATATATATATATATATATATATATATATATATGAAAATAGATATATCTATCTATATTCACAGGTGGGACATAGGGACACAACTACAATGGCGCATAACTAATATGGCGCGTAACGACTTACGCGTGCAGGAGGGCTTGGGGGGGGCGCGAAGCGCCACCCCAAAAGCTAGTATGCATATATAATGATAAATAAAATGATATGTAGAGCCCAATTTGTTCTTTGCTTAGGCAGCGTTATTGCCCCGACTACGACTAGTTGCGAGAATTTATTAGCAGCGATGGTAAATAAGTTGCAATGTGATTTTTTGTGACAAGCCATGGGACTTATTGTATTTTCATCTAAAAAATCAATAAATATACTCACAAAACAAACCAATCAATATCCAAGAAACCAAATTGACAACGGTCAATCTTTCCTTGTCGTTTGATGCAGTAAACATTTAGATACTTTACCGCAACCTAATAGGTAAAATAACATAATAACTGCTTCTTATCACACTGCGTTTCAAAAATGACAATCATCCACCCTGTTAGAGGAATTCTTCATTCAATTTTGAATAGTTTACGGGCGAGATTTTATTTTAACTTTTTTCGAAATGACTATTAATTAAAACAATATAGATGATGCACTAAAAAGAAGACATAAAGATAGAGATTTAGCAAATCATATTTTCATTTATTACTATGCAATTTTTGAATCCATTAATATTCCGTATTTCCCTATATTTTCTCTAACTTTTCCAACACTTCCCCTTTCTCTTTCTTTCTTCCATTAACTTTACATTACTTCTAGCCTATTTATTATTTAAATATTTTTCTCCAAAACAACCTAAATATTCTGATAGGATTAGAGTATTTGAAAGGCATTCAGCTTTCCAATTCTAATACGGTTGCATTAACACATAGAAGATAATTCCATCAAAGATAGATTACAAATACAGGCCTAATTTTAATAGACAGCAAATAGGGGAAAAAAGGGGGAAAGTTCCAATATAAGATACCCGTAAGCTATTCAATCCTTGAACGACAACTGGAGATTCTTTTCGAATGTCACAAACAACTTGAAACTCCAGTTCAATTTCACCGTCACTACAAAAGCGTTTTCGAATACTTTCTATTGTGTCAATGGTGCTGGTACCTCTGGGAATCTGTTATAAGGAGAATTAATCAACAAAACAAATAAGTGTGGGGATTTTCCTAATACAAATCCGATTTCTGGATATTATTGATTTAGCCTGTTCGTCTTAATTTGTACCTGAAATACGAGTATTTTCAAATTTTATTGTTTGACTTTTGTTTCTTGAATAGCCTCCAATCCTTAAAATGTATGCTTGTAACACCTAAAAATAAAAATTCAAGCAACATTTATTTAGCAAGTTGATTGACGCTGCTGACACTTTGTTCTTAAATTACCTTAATTATTCAAACATTTAAACCTAAACAGTTGGTTAAACCAGTACAAAAAATTTCAAAATCCATAAGTGCCTTTTCAAAGAGCTGCAACTTCAATTTTTCCCAACTTTGAATTTGGTTTCCCAACTTTGTATTTGGTTATTCAAAAAAAAAAACAATAATAAAAATATTTCAGATTAAAGTAAGCAGCAATTTGAAAATTATTAATGATGATAATTTAGCCTAGACAAAAAGACTGCCAGTTCCTAAATCTATAGTCTTAATACTAACCTTAAAAACTTGATGCTTATGTAGGCATATTGGCTTTTGATAATGGAAAAATAAAAAAACAAGTTTTTTAAATGAAAGTAAGGAGCGACATTAAAACTTAAAACGAACAGAAATTACTCCGTACATGAAAGGGGCTTTTCCTTCTCAACGCCCCGCTCTTTACGCTAAAGTTTGACTCTTTCTCTTAACTCTACATTTTAAAACAGTAAAAAACTTGAAAGGGGCTTTTCCTTCTCAACGCCCCGCTCTTTACGCTAAAGTTTGACTCTTTCTCTTAACTCTACATTTTAAAACAGTAAGAAACTTTAGCGTAAAGAGCGGGGCGTTGAGAAGGAAAAGCCCCTTTCATATACGGAGTAATTTCTGTTCGTTTTAAGTTCTAATGTCGCTTCTTACTTTTATTTAAAAAACTTGTTTTTTTATTTAATTTCTGAACGTTTTTGAATCAATGCATGTTTTAATTTAGGCTCTCCGCAGAGGAATAATTAAAACGAAATTTGTATATTTATTTTTTTTTGGCTAAATGGCTTTCTCATAATTTTGATCGAATGATTTTGAGAAAAAAAGAGCGGGGGAGGAAGCCTAGTTGCCCCTCGATTTTCGGTTAGTTAAAAAGGCAACTAGAACTTTTAATTTTTTACGAATCTTTTTATAAGTAAAAGATATACGTAACTTATAAATTAGCTTACGTAAAGAACTTTTGTATTCTCATGTTTTTATTACATATATGAGGGGGTTCGCATCCTCGTCAGTACCTCGCTCTTTACACTAAAGCTTAAATTTTGTCCCAATTCATTAAGAATGACCCCCTGAATCACAAAAGCCGCAGAATAAATAGTTGAAATTACTAAAAATACTTTAGCGTAAAGAGCGAGGTATTAGGAGGAGGTGAGCCCCTCATATGCGTAATAATTTCTCTTCGTTTTAAGTTTTAATGCTGCTGCTTACTTCCAGCTGAAAAAAAACTTTTTTATATTTATTTTTTCATTGTTTTTTTTTTTAAGTAATGCTAGTAAATCCTGCGCTCCCTTCAAGGAAGTTTTCTTCCCCCATGACAAATTCCTCGATGGAAAGTTCCCCCAGCATATCCCCCTCTTCTCAACCCCTGCCTCAAACCAAAAAATCCTCCTGAAAACACCTGTACACTTCCCAATAACCATTACTATATGTAAGCACTGGTCAAAGTTTTGAGCTTGTAACCCCTCCCACGGGGACTTTGGGGGAGTAAGTCGTCCCCGAAGACATAGTTATAAGGTTTTTCGACTACGTTGAATAAAATGGCTATCTCAGAATTTTGATCCGTTGACTTTGGAAAAATAATTTGCGTGGGAGGGGGCCTAGGTGCCCTCCAATTTTTTTGGTCACTTAAAAAGGGCACTAGAACTTTTCATTTCCGTTAGAATGAGTCCTCTCGTAACATTCTAGGACAACTGGGTTGATACGATCACCCCTGGGGAAAAAAACAAAAAAAAAACAAAAAAACAAATAAACACGCATCAATGATCTGCCTTCTGGCAAAAAAATATAAAATTTCACGTTTTTGTACATAGGAGCTTGAAACATCTACAGGACCGGTTCTCTGATACGCTGAATCTGATGGTGTGATTTTCGTTAAGATTCTATGACTTTTAGGGGGTGTTTCCGCAGAGACCATCCACTGCAAACAGCCAAGCGTTCAATGTTTACTTAATCATTGATGCTTTCGGTTCACTGAAAGTCCTTCCTGACAATGAAAAGCCATTTTTAAAGCTGTCTGAGCCACTTGAAATAGCCACCGTGTCTTTAATCACTCCCGAAAAAATCAGGCATTTGCAATCCTCAACTAGTCTGTTCTATTTTCCAATGATCCTATTTGGCTCTGACGGTAACTCACTGATTTGCGCTTGTTTAAACATGTTTAAGAAGAGATTCGTTTTCAACAAGTTAGGCTGGTTTTGAGCAACAAACATTAAGTCTTGGACAGTATTTGGCCTTCACTCTGCTCAGGACACCTGAGCTGGGTGACGGAAACACAAGCTTTTCATAACAACAAAAATCACCGTCTAGAAATTGACCAAAACATACTTGGCAGATAAAGTGAAGTGCTTCTGAACATGTTGCAATAAAGACCACTTTGACAATTCACCAGCCACTACATGAGAGGTTTGCACTTCATCACTGATTACAGTGTTGACTAGAGGCAAAAAGTTCTTTCTAGTTTGAAATGGTTTCACATCAAAGTCAACCATCAGTTCTTGAAGGTCTTCAGGTCTCAAAATGCTTCCAGCAAGCATAAAAAAAAATACTTCAGCTCCAAATACATTCATAAATCAGTGGTTCTTTAAGTTGGAACTTTTGAGTTGAATGTGCAAAAAGTTTGGCACTGTCTATCAAGAACTGGCATTCTGCTTTCAAAGTTGACTCTGTGAGCAGTTTCGTATCTTTGCAAGGGCAGGATTTTATCAGGCTTGCTTTCTTCTAAGGGCCAAAGAAAGTAAAATACTCAGTAAGGGTTGGCGATTCTTCAATCATTCTAATAGCAGCATGAGCAGTCAATAATTAATGGGGTGGTACATGTTTGATAAAACTCAACTTGAGAACAACAATTTTCACTAAGATTTCTCTATAGTCCTCAATCCAAAAAGGCCATTCATGAAAAAACTAAAAAACTTGCGTGATCAAATGTGAGCAAGTTCACCAAGACCTCTTCAAAAAACATTGTGCACAAGGTGAATTCTACATGTTCCAACACCAAGCTGTCCTGCACTCCCAGTTAACTTCAGTTTTTCACAATCGGTTGATTTGTGTCCATGTTCTGACTAATTACTGTAATCACACCTCTGAAAAAAACTCACAACAGCGTTTATGTCACTATCAACGATCCTACATAAAAACCAATTGACCAATATTTTGAAGTCATTTGTGATGACTTCAACATAACTTTGAACTATTTCTCACTGCTACTTAAAAAAATATTTATGTTGTCACTTCTACCTTGTATGTCTGTCCTGTCTGAATCTAAGCCTATCTCCCGTGTTCATAACTCTGGATCAACTTCAAACAGACTTTGTTCGACCTGATCATCCAGAGCTTCAAATTACCACTATTGTTGTCTCAAATGACATCAATTAAATGACCATCTTCACCTTCAGTTCACCAAAGATACGTCACCCTCAAAAAGTAAAATAAAACCACGTTGCAAAACAAAATTATTATAGAAAAACATAGATACCACACATAATCCTTTCAGTATATACTTGATTATCTGCTGATGAAGATTAAAGTCCATTTCCATTTTCTGTCTACATCACTGAAAAGAAGGAGCCTAGACCTTAATTCCTTTTTAGCTGGGGTATTAGGTTTTAACTTGCCAGGGATTAAAAGGGAACACATGTGATACTATCATCTAGGCTGTTCATGAGCAAAATTAAGGGCCATCCTGCCCTTGTCTCATCCCTAAATGTTATCTTCTTTCCCAAAAGGGTAAATTATTTGCCCTCAATTCAATGATATACTTTACTTCCTCCTTTCTTAAATTCACCTTAAGAAGTACCTCTTATATCCACGTCTCTTTTCAAACCATGGAGAGTCGTAGGAAATCAGAGAGGCTTCTTTCATAGATATATTCTGCGATATATCATAGATATATCTGATACAAACCTAAGCTGATGCTAGCCACCTGACTATACAGAAGACATCCTTCTAAATAAAACTTAATATCTTAAAACTTAAAAAATAAAACTTAATGTCACACCCAAATATTTCCATCTGTGCTCTTTGACAACTTGGATATACTTACACTCCTAAGATGTATTGAAATTGTAATGGCTGAAGTAGTAATAGCAATAGTGAAGTCACTAGGTAAAAAAGATTGGTTTGTAAGATTGTGGTGTTTTGCGCCACAGTTTTTTTTATGTCACTAAAATTCTTTGTTTGGTTCAATAAAGACCGAAAAAATACTGACATGTCATCTACAAAAATTTCAAACTTGGTCGGTAAACACACCAGTTTTACTGGCATAATGTGACAGATGGTGCCACAAACTTCAATTTGGTTAAGTAGGCAGCATTAAAATAGTGACAATATATGTACAAAAATCTGAATCTTGGTTGGTAAATGCAGCAGTTTTATTGACTCCTGCACTGATTTTATATACTGAATTCGGAATGGACATTATGCTGGTTTTTGACAAAAACAGTTAGTAAAATGGCCATCCAGTCAGCAAAATCTCTTCACCCCCCCCCCAAAAAAAAAAAAAAAACATTTTGGCTAGTAATGACCCTGGTAGCCCTTAAATTTCCAAATTCCTACCCGCAGTCCTACTTGATATATTGCTGAGGTTTCTTGTTGGCAATCTTAGACACAGTGCCTTTTGATTTAGTTTTAAAGCATAATGGACCAATTACATATAGGGTTAACAAACTCAACATCCCTAGAGACACAGCTACTGGACTGTTCTACTATGTTGAACAATTTGGCTGCCTCAAAATTTTGATTGAATGTGTTTGGAAAATAAAATGGGCTTGAAAAAAGGGTTACTTACCCTTATATCTCTTTTTAATCTTAAAAAGGGCACTAGAACTTTTAATCTTGAATCAAATTGGCTCCTTTAAAAGTTTCAATGATATTTCTAGCTATTATAGAGCAACATCGGTTATGATATTGTGTATGCTCTTTTAAAAACCTTAATACATATAGTTTTTTTTTGTTTAATTTGAACTCCCCCTAAATGTCTCCTAAAAGTTTCTCCTTATTTAGCATTTTTAGTTATAAGTAACCGTAATAGTAGCATTGATAAATATATATATATTGCCTTTTGCCTGAAAAACAACTGATACGTCCTCTTAACACCCTGTGCAGGCATAGTGTGTTCCGATTTAGTTCCATACAGTTGCAATATTTCCCAAAATTTTCGCCTTAATACTGTTAGTTTTAGTAGCAGTAGAATTATTATTAGCAGTCTTAGCTTTACTGGCAGTAGTAGTAGGGAGAAAACACCGTATTTCAGACACATGGTTTAAATTCTAAAAGTTATAATTTTGGACATATGAATACATCTTTGGAAAGGTAAGAATCCAAATTGTTTGGTTGTGAAGTTCGTTTTCAAAATAATAGAAGAAAAAGTGCGGTAATTGAGCTTTTTATATAACAAAAGAAAAACTATCAGGACTTCATGACAGCAATATGACGTTATCATGATGGCAATATGAGAAATATCTCTTGTAATTACTTTTGTAAAAAATCTAAAATCAGTGCCATCATTACACAAGACTTAACTGTTGTTCTTGCAACAATCGCCATATAATGAAACAAAATTTCGACTACTCATCTCAAGCTACCTGTTTTTACTCCAAGGGTAAGTCACGTTTGAGCACATAATGTTTTCACCCACAACACAAGTGAAAGCAGAATCGATTCCCAGCCTGCCCGGCTCTGACGCATCTCTCCACGATCTAGAATGTGCAACGAGACTGTCAATGAGACCAGCGGTTTCCGTGTGAAAGGTTGATTACCACAGGATGAAAAAACGTGACTTACACTCGAAGTGTCGAGTGTAAGTTTTGAAGAGAAAGCACAATTTAATAATGTTCTATTTTAGAGAAAGATTACATCCCACATTGTGTTTTGATTACTGTCTATTTTGACTTTTCATGCAATACTGGCCTTGTACATTCAATAGGATTATGCCTTTCTGATAGAGTTTTCCTTAGATTGTACAAAAAACATGTAACCTATATGATACGATTTTTATTATTTCCATTAATTGAGGTATTTTATTTTTCAGAAGCCACCTAAAACAAGTGCAATGACTCCAGCGGAGAGGAAATGAAAGCAAAGGGATATGATGCAAAGCAATCGAGTATTACGTGCACAGCTGAAAGACCAGCAGAGCAGTCACATTAACAAACAAAGGGATGTTACAGCTGATGAAGAATCATTGAAGCAGTTGAAAAAAAAGGGTGGAGAAACAAAGAAAAGAATCCGTCAACTTTAGAAAGAAAAAAAAGTTAGAATGACAGCTCTACTATCCACTCCACCTGTAGGAGCAGAGCTTTCCAATTTCCCTATCGCAGCTTTCACGAATGAGCAATCTAAAGGACGAGCCATTTTCAGGTCTAGAGAGGCATTACTATATTTAACCCCAAAGAAACTACAAGTTGTCTCACACATTGTAAGAAACCTAAGTCCCCTCAAACGCAAACTCTTTTACGAACAGACTTTCAAAAAACAACCGGACCGAAAAAAAATATCAGACGCTTGAGATTCAAAAGTTTTAGCTGCTATAGAAGATTTCTTTAAAAGGATGGGTATCAGTCAAATGTATCCTGACAAGCGCAAATTCGTTAAAGTAAAGTAACCCAATGGAGGGGTGGAGCAAAGACAAAAGCGTCTACTACTTATGTCAGTCAAAGAGCCAAAGAGAAACAAATCTGGAGGTTGGCTTAAGTAGCTTCAAAGCATATAGACCACCAGAGGTATGCCTAGTGAGCAGCCGAGACCAAGAAGCTTGCATGTGTATTTTTCGCGAAACTTTTGAGGCCATTGTTATTGGTTAGGATAAGATAATATTTATTTTCAAAAGGCTATCACAAGCTCTATAGAGCCGAATTCGCTTTAAATGTCCAGTGAAAGTTAAAAAAACAAATTTCAAATCAGTGCATTAAGTCAAGCACTTAAAATTAAAAAATTAAAAAGACAAAATCATCAAAGATAAAGGGCGAATCAGTAAACTTGACAATTTTTAAGGTGTTAAATTACATAAACATAACAATAAATAAAAAATAAAAACGACAATAGAGGAAGAGGGGATTTCGGAAAGGACAAAATTACGAATTATTATTAACGTGCTCCAGAATAAAGGGGATACAACTTTTACGAAAGTTCTCTGTAACAGCATGGATTGGAGAGTAAGTTGGGATTGCCAAGGAGGCTGACCGGGGGAGTCAGGGTCTAATGGGATTGTGAAGTTCAAGGAGTAAGTCCTCAGTACAGGGATTAGAAATGACTGATTTAGCGAAAAAGCAAGCAAATGGTTTTCAGAGAGTGACTGCTTTAGCAAAGTGGAAAGAGTTGGTCAAATTAACTTTATTTATAATTAACTTTATATAATTAACTTTATTTATAACTTTATTTATCTGACTTGTAAAAAAAATGATATGCTATCTACCAAATAGTCTTATGAAAAAACAACCCAAAAATGACAAACCATAAGACTTCATTAATCAAGAACATTCCAAGCTGAAATTATTGTTTGAAGCCCACATCAGCATGGAACTGTTTTAAACAGTTCTTCATTGCTAGTTTGCTGCTTAGGACTCCTGTAAATCTCAAAATCTTTGTGTTGTTAAAATTTTTTAAGTAACTGAAGAAGTGCTTCTCTGTGATTCTGTGTTATTATATATTTGCACATTAGGGGGGGGGGAGCATAGCATGTATTAAATACAGCAATAGTTAGTTTACATATTTAACACGTGCTTTGCTTTACGCCCACCCCCCTGATGTGCAAATATATAGCCCAAATTTGTTTCTAAACTATTACAGATTCACGATTTCAAATATCTGATCAACAAAAACAGAAATGATTGTAATTCTATATGTGTAAATACAGGATATTTGGGCCAGAATAACTCCACAATGAGTTTGTGGGAGAATTGCGAGAGATAAAAGATGTTTCAAAAGTCAAAATGCATCTATTAACAATAGTTTCATGAGCCTAAACAATTGTTCAGGTAGTAGGAACATTGACAGGAAACAGATCTTAAATCAAATTACCCTGCTTCTCTGATCAAGAAGATGATGATTATGAACAAATTAAAGGAAAACGGTAAAATTCTAGTTAATTGACTTCTTGCTATCTCAGAAAGGGTTTAGGCTAGGAAAATGAAACTTTCAGGGATGAATCTACAGACTAAATCATGTCCTTGGAAGGTATTTTGAAGTAACTACCTCTACTCCTTCTCCCATTAGAAGGCCCTGACCTTTGATGACCTTTAAAAATATGTGTGTTATAAAAGTGAAACCTGGCAAAATAGATCTTCTGCTTAATTGAAATACAACACAATTGTTTCAAGCTTCATAACTTTGCTTAATTCCATTGTATAAGGTTTTAAAGATATGCAAATACATTTCCTACATTTTGAAAAAAAAAACAACATTGATATGGCTTGAAATTCTACTCAAATAACAGGAATTGCATTTTCAGAACTAAAGGCAGAGAAAAAGTAACTATTAACTGAAAGTTAAGGTAAAATGTTATTTTGTCAATATTTCAATAGGTATAGACCTGTCATGTTGGCAAATTTCAGGGCCCTCTAGAGGGAGAAGGAGTGGAGGTGAGTCCTTTAAAATATCTTCCCGGGATATACTTTAGCCTGTAGACCCATCCCTGGAAGTTTCATTTTCCTAAAGTAAACCCTTTCTGGGATAGCAAGAAGTCAATTAACTAGAATTTTACCATTAATCTCGCCTAACACTATTTCCGGAATGGGAGCTATTATTTCGGTTAATCTTTAAGGTATTTATTTTTGCGAAAACAAATTTTATCGAAAGGATCTGTGTACATCAATGTAAATGTGAATATCAGTATCATAGTTATAAAGATGTGTTGTAATTAAATTCGGGTCGCAGCGATAGCTTGTAACCTAGCAAATAATAGTCACGTCCAATAGTAGTAACTACAATAACCCATAGCTCATAAAAATAGTGTCCGATCAAAACAAGAAATACCCTGTTAGAAGCACCTTTTCTGAAACCCTTTATAAAAGGAACTTACTGTCTCTTGGCTGGAACAACAAGGAAAATTTATTGGCTCGAAAAGCGAAAAAAGTGGCTGCAATCACAGTATTCTGAATCGATGGATTTTTATCTTTCTATTTTTCCTTTTTCCCGCAGCTCGGGGCACTGGAACATCAGAGAGAGCTGTTTAACCGATTTTTTGAAATGAAATTAATGTATTTAAAAACCTTTTGTATTTAGAAGAGCGCAATAGTGCATAATGGTATTTTCGATACCTCCCTATTCTGTAAAAAAAATCTGTTGAAGATTTTTACCCTCATATTGACACATATTTTTCGTTGGCATTATCAATCTACTTAATTCAATCCTTTCGATGGTTGATTGATTTACACTAGTTTCGTAAAACTCCAAACAAAAAACGTGGCTCAATAGAAACCAACTTTTTAAAAAACCACCTTTTTAGAAGAAGAAAATATCTTTTGACGGGGCTATCTTTAGAGAGCAGAAATGTTGATAAAAGAATTGTAGGTTATGACTCCAGAATTTTTTTTTTATTATGCCCTTTATTTTGTTCCTTGTATTTTATTTGTCGGGCAAATGAAGGTTTACCCAGCCTAGCTTGTGGAGTTCAAAGTCAAATAGGATAGTCTATCCTATCAGTTATAAATGATGCATGGATAATGTTGTCTATTGGTTAATCTTGTCATTAATCTATGCTATTGACCAAAAATCAGGTGGGAAACAAGAAACTTACTTTTTGATTCCTCTTAAATGCTCTCCAAATTAGTAATTGCTGTCATTTTGATTGCATCCTAGCCCTCCCTCATGCAGTCAGGTAAGGTAGACCAGCTCTCAGACAGTATTTTATTAGTATTTCTTTGATTAAAGGGTAAAATTCTAGGGTAAAGTTCTAGTTTAGTGACTTATGGCTATCTTGGAAATGAGATAGGCTAGGAAAATGAAACTTTCAGGGATGGGTCTAAAGGCTAAAGTATGTTCTGGGAAAGTATTTTGAAGTAGCCTGTTTACCTCCACTCCCTCTCCCTCTAGAAGGGCCAGACCTTTGATGACCTTTAAAAATATGTGTGTTATAAAAGTGAAACCTTGCAAAATAGATCTTCTGCTTGAATGAAGTAGCCTACAACAAAATTGTTTTCAGCATCACAACTTTGCTCAATCCCAGTTTATAAGGTTTGAAAGATATACAAGTACATTTCCTAAATAAGAAAAAACAAAACATTGATATGGTTCAGAATTCTACTTAAATAACCAGAATTGTGTTTGAGAACTAAAAGCAGAGAAAAAGCAACTGGTATTTGAAAATTAAGGTAAAATGTTGTTTTGTCAAAATTTCAATAGGTATAGACCTGTCATGAAGGTAAATTTCAGGGCCCTCTAGAGGGAGAAGGAGCAGAGATGGGTACTTTAAAATACCTTCCTAGAATGTACTCTAGCCTGTAGACCCATCCCTGAAAGGTTCATTTTTCTAACCTAACCTCTTTCCAAGATAGCCAAAAGTCACTAAACTAGAATTCTACCAATTAAAGCAGCCTTCTGAGCTGTTTTCCAATTAAACCCTACAGCTGTTGAAATTATTGATTACTTTTAATTGGACTGATTTCAGAATTTAATTACTTTCTTGTTGTAAAACAACAGAAAAACCAAATACTATCTTTAAGCCCATCCTTATGAAGATAACAGCTGTACTCATCATCATCTCCTAATGTTAACAACCATTCTGGTAAAGGTCTACAGTTGGGCCTATTCAGAAGGAGAAATGCTATTGTATAAGGAGATATATTTTCAAACTGCTAAGTTCTTCTGCTTAATCGAAGTACAACAAAATTGATTTCAGCTTCATAATTTTGCCTATTTTCATTTTATAAGGTTTTAAAGATATGCAAATAAATTTCCTAAATTTGAAAAAAAAAACATTGATATAGCTCAAAATTCTACTCAAATAACAGAAATTACATTTTTAGAACTAAAGGCAGAGAAAAAGCAACTGGTAATTGAAAATTATGGTAAAATGTTGTTTTGTCAAAATTTCAATAGGTATAGACCTGTCATGTAGGTGAATTTCAGGGCCCTCTAGAGGGAGAAGGAGTAGAGATGGGTACTTTAAAATACCTTCCTGGGATATACTTTAGCCTGTAGACCCATCCCTGAAAGGCTCATTTTTCCAACCTAACCTCTTCTCTTTCCAAGATAGCCAAAAGTCACTAAACTATGATTTTACCAATTAAAGCAGCCTTCTCAGCTGTTTTTCCAATTAAACCCTACAGCTGTTAAAATTATTGATTACTTTTACTTAGACTGATTTCAGGATTTAATTACTTTCTTGTTGTAAAACAACAGAAAAGCCAAATACTATCTTTAAGCCCATCCTTATGAAGATAACAGCTGTACTCATCATCACCTCCTAATGTTAACAACCATTCTGGTAAAGGTCTACAGTTGGGCCTATTCAGAAGGAGAAATGCTAGGATATAAGGAGATATATTTTCAAACTGCTAAGTTTATGATTATATTCATGGTTTAGCCTAGTTTGTGTTTTGAACAATTCCTCCCTGGCTGTATAAAAAAATAGCATAATAGTTGACAAAAATTGAATCAACAGCAGATGAAAATAGGACAAAACAAAAATATGATCCATTGATAGCCTACATAGCATTATTATAAATTTAGAATCACATAACTTCTGGCTTAGATTCTTTAGATAGCCTAGGGCTATATTAGATCATTGGAGGAGGGCTGAGGAGAATGGTCAAAAAGAAAATCTAAACCATGAAAATTAGCATAAAATCAGCAATCTAAAGATGTTTTTCTATAAAGGTAATGCATTTATCTCCCTTCTTAAGCATCTTAAGTAAATTCAGCATCCCTCTTCCCATTCCTTAAGGATATATGTTTATTTCTTTGCCCTCATATTTAATATACTAGTCCTTTTTTATTTACAGACCATAAATGGAATTGAGGGCTTGTGATAGCAATTTTGGAAGTTAATATTTATATGAAAAATTTTATATTTGGGCTGTATTTGTTATGAATAAGGATTTTGAAGTATCTGCAAACATTTGACCACGAAAACTTGTTTGTTGTACAAAGGATAAAGCCAACTTGCTTGTTTTACTCATTTGTTACTTTTGTTTCAGATTTTATGTGGCTCCCATGAAAATTGAGCTCATATAAAAAAATTGTAAAAATTTAGCTTTTGTACTGTGCTACGAATTATTCTAATCTC
Organism: Artemia franciscana; assembly: GCF_032884065.1. Classification (NCBI taxonomy): domain Eukaryota; kingdom Metazoa; phylum Arthropoda; class Branchiopoda; order Anostraca; family Artemiidae; genus Artemia; species Artemia franciscana. The sequence goes on from NC_088874.1 coordinate 18,812,645, forward strand.
TACAGAATGTTTAATAAATAACAGTTTGAAGAGAGACAAACCCTTTTATTAGACAGTGAAAATGACAAATTCTCAGAATATTTCAATCCCCTTTGTTTGTGTATAATATTTGTTATAGGGATGTATAATGATATTTTTTTACACTGGAAATTTGTCAGAATTTATATTCAAATATATTTTTAATTGTCTTACTTTCTCATGGGTAACTCAATTTTACATTTGGGGAGTGTTTTGGAGAAGAGGAGAGAATTTTCAGTGGGGAGAACTGTCTGAGAGATTTTCCTGGGGAAGGAATTTTCATGGGAGAAATTTTCCACTAGGAGTTTTTCTGTTGGAGAAAATTTCTATTAGAAGGGAGGGGAGATTTCCTGAACAAGTTTTCACAGAGGAGGATATTTGGCCTGATTTGAAAAAAAAGATCAAAGATTAAATAAAAAAACAAGCCTTTTATCAAATGAAAAAAGATTTTAAGGACAATTTTTCAGTCAAAACTTTGCAAAGCAAATTCGTTTTGGCTTTGGGGGAGGGGAATTTTTAGCAAGAACAGAATTGGCAAGGAGATTTTATGCAAATGGAACTTTCCATAGAGGGGGGGGGATTTCCTGGCAATATTTAAAAAAATAGAAATTAAGTAAAATAAAAACAAGTTTTTTAACTGAAATAAAAGAGCAGTAGTTAAACTTAAAATGAACATAAATTATTCTGTATATGAGTGAGAGGGGAGTGCCCCCTCCTCAACACCTTCCTCTTTATACAAAAGTTTGACTTTTTGTCACAATTCTTTAAGAATCAATGCTGAAACACAAGGGCCATCTGTGAAGCTTTTTCAAAGTACTAAAAACAAATTTGGCATGAAGAGTAAGGGGACAGCCCCCCTCATATACAGAATAGTTTCTGTTTGCTTCAAGTTTTAATGTTACTCCTCACTTTCAGTTGTAAAAAATTTTTTTTAGTTGTCAGATAAAAATCTACTAATAAAGTGTACTTTATTAGTTAGATACATATCTTTATAAGTTAGATACATATCTAGAACAAAAAATATAAGATTTATTTTTGAATCTATTGATCTACTGTCTAGATTTTGTATCAATTTCTTATAGTTTCAAGCAAGCTCTAGTGGTTCCTGTTGTAATTCCACTAGTCTTTGGCAGTTTATATCAATTTCTGGAAGTTTCGACTGAATTTTGGATTTCTTGCATTCTGTTTTTGGTGCCTGTAATTCTAGATCAGAGAAAATATACTTAGGAACATCAAATTTCAAATAGTTTGTGGAAACATACTGTAAGTAAGGAGCAACCCAGCTCAGTAATAACCAAAACTCTAAAAATAGAATTTTGATACCAATAGATATATCAAAAGAATTGGCTTATTATGCTGATTTCAAATATATAAGGTTCATTAAGTTTAGTCTCACCTATTAGTGGCTACAAGTCTGAGAAAATTTGCCTGCTTTTCAATAAAAGGGATAATCACCATGTAAAAGTCATAGAATCTTAATGAAATCACACCGTCAGATTCAGCATATCAGAAAACCCTATTGTCGAGGTTTGAATATCCTATCTGCAAAAGTGTTTTTTTTTTTTTTTTTTTTTTTTTTTTTTTTTTTTTTTTTTTTTTTTTTTTTTTTTTTTTTTTTTTTTTTTGTCAGAAGAAAGATCATGGATGCATTTTTTCAAGGATGATCATATCAACCCAGTGGTCCTAGAATATCATAAGAGGGCTCATTCAAATGGAAATTATAAGTTTCTTGTGCCCTTTTTAAGTGACAAAGGATTGGAGGGCAACTAGGCCCCCTCCCCTGCCTCTGATTTCCCAAAAATGTCTGATAATTTTTTTTTTAGCCATTTTGTTCATCATAGTTGAAAGACAAAATAACTGTGCATTTAGATATAACATGCCCTCCCCCCAGCCATAGGGGAAAGGTCTTTAAGTTATAAAATTTGTCCATTGTTTATGCATGGTATTTATTATTTGGAAGCATGCATGTATGTTACAGAGGGGGGGGGGGAATTTTCTGCAGGGTGTTTTTCCACAGGGGAAGTTTGCAATGGATGAACTTGTCAGAGGAAATTATACACCAGGGGAATTTGTATGAATGCCTACACAGTTTTTTTTTTATACATTTTGCTTTCTATTTTCCATCTCAATTTTACGTTTGGAGTTATTAAGGGTAATTGTCCTGGGTAAATTAGCACTGGGAATGAATTTTCTGGAGGATATTTCCATGGGGAGAGTATTTCTCTGTAGAGGTGGGGCCAGATTTCTGGGGGTTATTTAAAAAACTATCAGAAATTAAATAAAAAAAAAAGAAATTTTTTCCACTGAAAGTAAGGAGCAGCACTAAAACCTGAAACAAACAGAAATTTTTATGCATAAGAAGGGGATTGCCTCCTCCTCAACACCTTGCTCTTTATTCTAAAGTTTGAATTTTGTCCCAATTCTTTAGAATGACCCCTGATACAAAAGGATCATTTAATTAGAATAATAGAAAGCTTTTTAAAAGTACTAAAAACTTTAGCATAAAGAGTAAGGTGTTGAGGAGAAAGCAGCCCCCTTCATATAGGTAATAATTTCTGTTCATTTTAAGTTTTAATGTTGTTCCTTACTTTCAGTTGAATTTTTTTTTAATAATAATTACAAAATAGCATTTCAAATGTTAAAGTCACTATTTTTAAATCTCTTAATTCTTAGACTTTTAAATGGTCTACATTTCTTGAATTAGTGGACTGTTAGTCAACCTATCTTTATTTAAAGTCAACATTAAGGTTTAGTTTTCTAGTAACAAAAATTTGCTGATTTTGTGGGTTTGCACAATTCTTTATGCCTATTTCTCTTCAAATGTTGGGTCAGTTATGTTAAATAAAACTAATTTGAAAGAAAGCTAAAAAATTGTCAAATTGTTGTAAATAGGCTTGGGATATATCTAATCCAATTATGGGGGAGATTAGGATACAATTACAGTAGCAGTGACTGTTGTATTAAGAAGAACATTGAATAATTTTTTTTCTTTCTTTTTTCTCTCATGTACCATAAATTTGCCAATCAAACTCATGAAGTAAGCAAAAAAATTATTTGCTAATGTTTGTGTGCTTTGCTACTTCTGCTGTGGTATAGCTAGGGGGCAAGGGACACAGCTGTTCTTAGATGCAGCCTCCAAGTGGGCAAGAAATAGAGTTTTTTTTTTTAATTTATATTGTGGTAGTGGAAAAGGGGGAGGGATCAGAAAAAAACATTGTCTGTGGTTGCTTGAAACCCTAGCTATGCCTCTGCCTTTCTGAGGCTTATAATATTATGCTTGCAAAAAAGTAATATATTTTATTACCCTTTCAACACGTATTCTAAATATAGTGATTGTTAAAATGACAATGGTATCCCCCTTCCTTAGTAGGGTGTATATAGGCTATATACAAATCTTTGCTGATTTTTTTGGAATTAGTTCATATTAAGAACAAATGTTGATCAGAGCAAATGTTATGGACTAAAGTTGATCAATCAATTGTTAGCTAGGAGATTATTACCCCCCCCCCAATCTACTTTAATATGCTGGTGTTTACAATCAAAATCATACCCACAGACATTTCCAAATCTTATGGAAATTGGTTACCAGAGAATGATTTTTTTTGGGTGGGGGGGGGGGGGTAAATAGGACAAAAGTTATTTTTATACTGAAATTTCTAAGAATTCCCTGATGTCTTCTTTGTCAAATCTCAAAGAAAAACATGATCCCAAAGGACAACTGATGAATCTCTTTGATTTGGGATGTTTGCACATATAACTACAATCATGCTGTACTTCAATCAGCTTGGCAAGTGTTCTTGATCAATGAAGGATTTGAAATTTCCTCCAAATCAGAATCAACCCCCCCCCCCTTGTAGAAATATGATTACAAATGTCTTAGTTTTGCATGGCGAAAATTAATAACAGCCACTTTAAATTGTATTATTTTTGTTTTTCAGTCGTGTGGTTCTTCCTTTGACAGTTGAAGAGGTGAGTAGTATTTTTTTTTATCATTTATAATTTGTGTGACAATTAGGCTGTTTAAGCATGAAAGTGTAAATATGATTCTTAGTTTCCAGATTGCCATAAAAGCAAATCTGGGAAATCAATTCCAAAGGCAGCATACATTTGACTTTTCCATGAGTTACTATTATATACAAAAATGATTAGTTTCATTTAGTCAATACCCACTTGCCTAGGTACAGTAAAAATTAATTGATTTACAGTTCAACTGTTTTTTTTTTTCATATTAGATCCATTTTTTGGATATAGGGAGTGATGATAGCAACCTTCTCATGGTGTCCCTGAGGGTAGTAGGCACAAATATGGGCTTTTTTTGCTAATTTGAGTCAGCTTCCAGCCACTGACTGTCCTGCCTAGAATTTGACAATGAGAAACTTTAGCCTATTTTCTTTTTAAACCCTGCAAAGATTGGGTGGAATGAAGCCAGTATTGGCTGCATACTATTCTTGGGGAGGAGGTTAATACACCTAAACATACGCAGTGTCAATTATAATGCAAGCAAAGATCCCATGAGTAGCAATCTGATATAGGAGAAAGAAAGTTTTCTTGCTAGTGCTGGTTCTGAGGATCAAGTACTGCTTATTCCTGATGACTGGCAGGTGATGGTTCACTTTTCCATCTCATTTCATGGACTAGTTTTACCTGCCAAAGGCAGTCTGAAGTTGATTGGTTGGGTTCTAATGATGGAAAAAAAACAAGGATGAAAACCTTATGCTGCCAAGGAATGCTACAAGGGGGAAAAAGATCAGCAATCACTATTCCAAAATACCATGCCAAGTTCAATGTTGGTGTTTTTGGCCTTAAAAACCCTTGAAAGTAAAGCAGTGTAGGTTTATCACTCATATAAAACCCGTTTATTTCAAGTTATTTTGACTTAGCCCTGGTTTTGATTTATTTGGTGCTCTTCCTTCCATATTTGTTTCTAGTTATAATCCAGACCTCGTTATATTCCCTTATTATTTTGTTTTTCGTTTCTTCTTGTGCAAGGTTGTAAGTTGTGTGACCTGTCAGTTAAAAAGAGCCAGAAGATATAGGCTACAACAAGAAATAAAATTTGGATGTAATTGGATGACACAAGTATTTTGCAGGGAAATTTGAAGACTTTTTGCAATTAAATATCATTTTGTTTTTGTAGTTCCATAAGTAAATTAATGTTTGAGATATGTTTTTAGTCCAGTAGTGGGGGCTATTGTTTTGTTTTTGTCTATCTATGTAGATGTATGTGTTGGAGTTGCCCTTAAGAACCAAAAGGTTCTCTGGCTTTTATTTTTTGTATATTTGTCTCTAAATAAAACGGTACCCCTGAAAAAAACACAGATCAGATTTTTAGTTGTGTCTAATATTATTTCTGCTCATTAGGCTGAGAAAATCCCCCCCCCCCTTATCACAGAATTTCTTTCTAAGGCTCTTTGGAAATATGAAAAAACTGTGTTTTTATTTCAGTTATAGTAAGCTTGAATTGTCCAGAGTTTTGCCCTACCATGTAAAAAGCAGTGGCTTAAGGGGGGGGGGACTGCTTTGGATGGCACTTCCCAGGGGGTGACACGGAGAGAGGAGAAGAAGAGAACAAATAGAGCAAATGGTCACTTCTAAAGCATATTGAAACCACAGAAGATTGAGCTCCAATTTGTTAAGACATCAAAACATCAGTTAGAATTGCTGTGCTAGAGTGTGCTCTGGATTCAGAAATGGAAATTGCTAGTACCTAAGTTGAATCCTCAAGCTCTCCCAACCAAGCTTTGTTGCAAAAAATCTCCACTAAGAAATTAAAACCACCTGCTTATCCCAATGTAACTCAAGAGTTTGAACTTGAAGAAAGCTAAGGGCTATCGACTCTTAAGGACCTAAAGGATGTTTGACAGTGCCCCATAAAAATCTCAGCTGTGATAATAGCTACCTAGTAAAGAGGAAACCATCCAGTTCCAATTCCAAAAATTGTAGGGAGGTATATGGACTAACCACAAGTCCTTTCACCTCTTTGAATTCTTCTCCAGAAAACTAGCCACTGGAAGTACTATTCTTCTCCAGTCTGCAAACAATGAATATGTGCAATTATGAACAATAATACACTGTTATTGATTGTGCGAAGTGCGAGTACCTGAGGTACCTGTCCCCAGCAGTTTAAGGCCACTAGGCCGGCCGGTACCAATACGGCTCTTCCTACTCATTCCCGCTCTCTTCTGCACAATCAAAAACTATGGATAAATCACGTCCTTTTAAAAATTGACTTCTTCAAGCATTAATCATTATTAAACAATATTTCTCTTCTTCAAGATATCAATTGCTGCCTTAAATACCTTACGATCAATTTCCCATGGCAGGTTAGAATCCAGGATAGCTGTATAGGTATTTGGAATCTTAGACAAGGAGTAGAAATGCTTAAGAGCAATAGTCTGCATATAGTTTCATCTGCTGAAAAGCAGACTCGGCATAAAGGGGAATGATGTAGCTTCCAATTAAATAACAAGCTATTTAGAAGTGGGGCACCTGATTTCAGCCAGTATATAGTACTGTATTCAATCTTGTATGAAATGGAGATAAAATTAATCTACTGTGATTAGCATTGTATCTTTGCCTGATAATATCTCGTGAGTTGAGGTCAGAGGAAGGGCCAGGAATTAACATGGAAGCCTTTGCTACTAGAGAATCAGCCATATCATTATATTTGATGCCTTTATGATTAGGAACATGTTGAAAATAAACCTCACTTTGAAAATAATTCATGACCCGTTGTGACAAGAACTTTAAAAGTGTTTAGAAAAAAATTCTATTGAGAATTAATTCAAATTAAAGTTAACTCAGGAATGGTACCTTCTATTTCAGTTAACCTACCACCTACACTCTATTTAATAAACTAATTCGTGCACGCCTAACCAAACTAAAATACCTGCCTTCCCACACACTGCTCAAATATCAATCCCTCCTACTCCATGTCCTACTGATCCCTCCAATCCCAACTGCTGAAGAGAGAAGAAGATGCCAGTAGCAGACAAGGCTAATAATTGCTATGGGCCTCTTTAACTGCCATCCCACGCACAGTGAGTCACAACATTGCAGTTGACAATATTAGTTTATTTTCATCCTAGGTCATCATGGACATAATCCAATCATTTATCATGTTTTATTGTTTGTGTAAATAACTGTTCTACTCTGTTGTAAGTATCATGTTTACAACGAAAATTTATGCAATTGAATAGTGTTAATGTCATCCCCATCATTTTTAAAAAAGTCTGTAAAATAGCATGGAAGGGGGGAGTACCCATTAGGCTCAGAAAGGGGGTGGCACTCTTAGGTTTTGCTCTGGGTGGCACCCATACTAAAGACACCACTAGTTAGATGCATAAATTGTTCAATAATAATCATGATTGTATAGAAAGACAACCCATTTCTTACTATTTTTTTCCATTTTTCATCTTTTTTTTCTATGCTTTTTGGAGCAGAGGAAAATACTTCAGTGGTAAAGGGTGGGAGGAATCGAATTCGAAGAACAACGTAATAACAGGGAAAAAGGATTTTCAGTCTGGATAAAACATATCATATTTGAGATATCAAAACATATCAAAATCTATATACAAAACGTTTGAAAATTATTAGTGACAAATTTATACAAAAAGAAAATTTAGTAATAAATTTTGGATCTAAGTGACTGAAAGTATACATCAACGCTATACAATAAAATATGCCTTATTAAAAAAATGAGGCAAAATTGTTAGTGACAAGATTATGTAAAAAGAGAACTTTGTAATACATTAAACATCTGAATGGCTCCAAAGGTTGATAATTAATACTCTTATCTGATTTGTCTTCTGTCATTATCTTGTTGGTAATGTGGAGATTTTTTTTAGTATTAGTCTTTCTTAAATCTTTCCAAATTGAGTGATAAAATAATCGTTCATAGGGACTGGCAAAAGAGGTTAAGGGAACAAGATTGAATAAAAACCATATCAACAAATTTCTTTTTTCTGCTTGCTTTTTTTCCTGCTGTTCAATTTGCTGAAGCCAAATTTAACAATACTAAAGTTTCAACTAAAATACAAAATTAAATTTTTTAGGCTAACCTCAGAAATATGATTATAACTTTTCCATTGCCTAGGATATTTGCTTGATATTCCCAATATTTCTGACTATTTTAAATACTTTTGGTTGTATAGTCTATATTTGTAGGGTCCTTAAATAAACCAACATGATGAGCCTACTTTACCAATCTGAAACCACTGTTAGAGTTACGAATTTAACTTGGTAACTTTTATATAGATTATGTTTAGGGGGCATATAAAAGATATGATACTGTTAGAAAAATAAATTTTAGTTTTTTGTTTGGGCAACTTCAGTACAACTTAAATTTCGGGCTTAACCCCCTCCATAAAAAAAATCGACTCTTGGGTGAAGCGAATTTGCCGTGTCTGATGTCGTTCTCCTTGAATTGTGCCATAGAAAATTCGACTACATGCTTTGGAAGTTGACTACCACTACTGCGGATGCTACGACTACTACTATTTCTACGACTACTACTACTTCCACATGTCTGTAATTCTAATTAATATTTTTCGACTACTACTGCTACTGTGGTTGCTACAACTTTGAAACTGCTACTATCATGACTACTACTGCAACAACAGATGCTATCTACGCATGGCTACGATTCTACTTTTTTATTTTCGACTACTACGGCTGCTATTGATACTACTTCGACTTCTTCTACTTCAAGTACTTCTGATGTGACTGCTTACTGTAAGTACTGCTACTACTACTAAGGTATTTCTACAGTACTGCTTGTTTTTTCTTGACTACTACTGTTACTGGGAATGCTGCGACTACTACTACAGCTATTGTATTAATCAAAAGAGTTAAACTAAATCCAGGTTTCAAAATGGTATAGGTGCAATATCTTATGAATGGCATAGGGTATAAATTTCAAATTTTCAGCAAAAGTTTATGGGGTTGTAAAACTAAATCAAAAGACACTATATGTATCTAAATTGTCAAAAGGACGTCTTTACAATATCCCAGGAACAGCTAAGGATATTAAGTTCAAATTTCTAGGAAATTTGAATAGCAAATTTCTACGACTGCTATGACGATTAATACTACTACTACCTCGGCTACTGCTACTACTGCTACTGCTACTGCTATGACTACTGCAACTATTATTGTTATGATTACTGCTACTACTATAACTGTTATTACTACGACTACTACTGCGATTGCCACTATTGTAGCTGCTTTAACAATTGTTGAACTAAATCAAAAGAGCTTATCTGCGCCCAGTTTATCAAAATGACAATGCATGCAATATGTAATATCCCAGGAACGGAATAGAATATAAAATTGGAACTTTCAGAGAAAATCGAAAGGGATGTAAAATAAACCAAAACACACTATGCGTATCCAGATTGTCAAATGGCGTCTCAGTAGTGAACAGATCTGGGCATTCCGTTGGTACTTTCAGGGCATGTTGAGGGGAATGTCGGATCAAATCAAAAGAAACTGTATGCATTTATGGCTGTCAAGAGGGCATATCTACGATATCTAAGGAATTGCTAAGAGAATAAGTTGAAACTTTCGGGGCATGTCGAGGGGGTGGTGGATTAATATTTCTCTGTATTCAAGGTTGTAACCCGATGGTGGTCAGAATGGCTTCAGCCATATAAAAGCCTGAAGATAGTGCATATTTTCAATCCATATATTTGAAAAAATTTTCACGTACCCATCCATGCAAAGTTCTATAGTAAAACTATTCTTAAAGTTCGTTGCAAATTTGAAAAGGTTTTTCAAAAAAAGTAAAGAGCTACATTAAGCTTAAAACGAGCAGAAATCAAGTCGAATTGTAATTCAAGAGTAAACAAACATAAATAACTATCAATAGATAAATGAAACTAAAAACGAATAGAAATTACAATAAAAGTCAACAGAAGACTACCACAAACAGGAAACTACCAAAAAACGAACAGAAACTACCACAAACAGGAGTTGGGCTAACGCACCTTATGCCTTCTAAAGACCAAAATATCATCTGTGCTTTACTGGAAAGAAACGTATTTTAAACGTCTTCACATTTATAGTGCTATTAAATCCAAAATCACTGAGACTTTTAGGAATTAATTTCAATGCTAATTAAACTCTGAAGCTAAACTTCTTTAGTTCTTTTAATTTTTTTTTTTTTTTTTTTTGATAATGTATGACCAATTAGAACAGACATCTCGAAAAAAAAATTGTTTTCATTAGTGCAAATGAGGTTCTACTACTACTGCTACTAACAACTCACCAAAGCACCAAGCCGCCTGAGGCCATCATAGCTACGCACGCTCCTTCTCCATCCTAAATTATTCAAAGCCTCCCTTTTTACACCCTCCCATGAAGTTCCTATTTCCTTTAAATCTTTCTTTGTGGCATCGCCTCTCCCAAGACGACGACGACCTGCTTCCCGTTTAGCCCTAGACAGTTTGGTCGAAAAGGACAATCTTCGTAATCTGTCCTCTGCACAACGTGCCCTAGCCATCTCAACCTTCCTTTCATTATAGCCCTAGAAAGCAGGATTGAACCACGTTTTTCGTACAGCATACCGTTTGAAATACGGTCAGTCAGCCGGGTACCCAGAACAATCCGTGGGCAATTTCTCTTTGAAACATCTAGCAAATCTTCATCCGCTTTTCGGAGCGCCCATGCTTCAGAGCTATATTTGACCACTGTCATCACTGTAGCTTCTAATATTGTAATTTCGATTTGCAGACTTATCTTCCTATTCTTACAAACTTATTTTTAACTGTGAGAAAACACCCTGAAACTTGGCTATTCGACTTTTAACACCTTCACTGCTCCCACCGTCTTTGCTAATAACACTACCAAGGTAAGTGAAGCTTCCCCCCACCCTGATCAATATTTTTGTTACCCAACATCACCTTTTCATCTTCACTTATTCCTAGCCTTAGTAACTTAGTCTTTTTAAGATTAATTTTCAGACCTGTTCTATTACCCTGAAGTCGCAAAACCTCTAAAATGAGGTTCTAGTCTTTAGACACAGGGGGCGTTAGCCCTCGTCCTGTTTGGGGTAGTTTCTGTTCGTTTAAGTTTGACTTGATTATTATTGTGATTTCTATTCATTTTGAGTTTCATTTATTTACTAATAATTATTTATGTTTGTTTGATGCTTGAATGACTATTGAACTTTATCTTTGCTTATTTAGGCTTAATGTAGCTCTTTACATTTTTTTGAAAAACGTTGTTTGTGGAAACAGGTTTTTTAAATTTTATTCCGAGAAGAGGTCAAGAAACTATATATACCCTAGTATCTATCGGAATTCCCATCACCCCTGCTCTTAAAGTCTTTTCTTTCCTTTTCAGTACCAAGTAGGCCAACTTTACGCCGTTGCACAGACTTCTAGAGAAAATACTGGTGGAGGAGAAGGTGTCGAAGTGCGAAAAAATGAACCTTTTAATAATATCCCACTTTTAGATGGAAAATACTCAAAAGGACAATACACTTATAAAGTTTATCATTTAGCAAGGTAGAGACGTTCAACTTTTTTTTTTCAGTTTAGCTTCAAGAATAGTATGCCTGTAAAATATTTGAGTTACTTGAAAAAAAAAACTCTTTAAGAAATGGTTATGTGCCGTCATAGCTACACGGAGGCCTGACCCCTACATTGGGAGGAGTCGTAAAAGCTAGTGGTTCATTTTTGTGCCACTATTTTTCAATTTCTCCAGAGTGGACCGTCAGAATAATTTACTTTGATAAGCACCCCATCCCCCCGAGTTTACATATGATAAAATTTCCATTTTTATTTTATGGTAAAAATAATCGTTTGATGACAAATTTGTCCTCTTTTAAGATCCAGTGTGGTTTTTCTTTCTTTTCTGGTAATTTAAAAATGAATTTTAAGTTTTGAATTTTTCAACTTGATTGAACAATACCCTCCTCAAGTTGGCTTAGCTTATAAAAGTTAATATTTTTTACATCTGGGATTCCAAAAAGTTTTAATTTTCAGTACTGGAGAATCAGTATGCCATCGTTGGTTAAGTGGCTCGTTAATAAAAGCAAACTAAATGAGTAAAACTATATTTTATAACAAAAGAAAGAATACTTCTCTGGTTCGTCAGTTGTTTTGTCATATTCTTATTTATTTTGGAGCTACGGCTTTGTTTTTAACAATCAAGGACTACTTATAATAAATACGGTTCTGCATTATTAATGAGGGTAAGATAAGATACATATTGTTTTATATTAAGCGCCTAAATTTTAAACACATTCTGTGCAAGAAAAGAGGTTTTGTGCATTTTTTTTTGAAAGTATTAGAATGAATAGAATTGATATCAAATTGTGAGTTTCCTAGGTAATTCAGACAAATTAGGAGGTTTTAATGACACCACCAAACTACAGAGAGAAACTATTCATCTATGATACATCTTTACCTATGTTTTGACTTTGGGTGACCAGTCTCTCATTTTACTGATTAAAAGAACATGTGTGCACATAGATCTGAGACTTGACGTGTTGAATTTATCAGGGTATTGTGGAAGATAAGATAATACTCTGTTGACAGATGACTATCACAAGAAAGCCGAATTTGAATATAACGATGTCTAGATCAAACATAAACTATTAGTATAAAGTTAGTAAATGAGAATTACTAATAAAACACACATGTTAAGAACAAGTGATAACAACGAAATGTCTTAGGTAAAAAAAAAATATAAGGATTAAAACATATCATGCTTGATATATCAAAACGTTTATGGGGTAAAACAGTAGAACTTGAAAAAAAGGATTAAGGGCTCATATTTATCCAAGGAAAAATAATGAGACTTGTTGGGGGTGGAACTCCTTCCAAACCTTTCTGGAACAGGATTGATTGGCGAGGAAGTTGTGATGGTTGAGGAGGATAAATAGGGGAGACCGGGTCTAATGGGTAGCGAAAATTCGGGGGAATATACTCAATGTGGGTATGGAAAATAGGTGGATTTGGCAAATCACAGGCAAAATCTAAGTGGTGCTCAGCCCCTCTTATCACCAACTTTTTAGTGCCGAAGTAGGCATTTTACACCCTTTCTTATGTCTAATCGCAAAAGGATGTCCAATATGTCTAAATGAAATCATACAATCAGGCTGTGGCCTCCCTGCTCCTCCTACCCCAAAATTTGTAGTAGAAAAGTAAGATAGGGTTGCTTGGACTGGAATCTTGTAAGGATTTTCAGTCTGGATTTTTGTAGACACAAAGTAACCTGTGACCGAGCCCCTCCCCCTTGCACCCAGCCTTCTCCCTGATTTTTTACATAAGATTGGGACATTTCTGGAGGCCTGTGGGCCCTTCATCAGAACCTCCAGCACCATAGTCTCAGCAGAGGTATAGCATGATTTTTTCATCGATGGGCTTGAAGTTTATGTTGTAAGTACATTTGGTCAATGGGACGTGAGAACAATTTTCAGAGGCATAAGCCCTTCCTCCAACCTGTACGTGAAGGTGATCAGATTCGCTTGAATTTCATCAGGTGAGTACGTCGGCTCAATCAAGAAAGGGGTATTTTCTGATGTGTAGGGTATTTCTAAGCCAAATCCACCTTCTGTTCGAAAGTGTAAATTTGCTTAAAATTGGTTTGGGAAGTCTGGGAGGAAGTCTTAAAATTCTTTTGGAAGTCTTAAAATTCGTCTGGGAAGCAGTCAGATAGATTTTAAATTGCTGACCTGCTGAATTGCTGACCAAGCACTACTAGACTTCTAAGTTTCAGAGTTGGTGAATTTTCCTCTACCATGGAGAGCGCCTTGTAAGCAGGAATTGACGAGCACTTTCATCTTCTGACGGGAGGGCTTGAATAATTTTGTTGTCTGATTTATCGTATCATGTTTGTGAATATATCTTATCTTAAAATTCTATTGGAGGCCATATTCATGTATTTGTCTGTCAAAATTTGATAAAGAAAAATAAAAGAAGCTATTAAAATTTTGGTGGGAATTTACTCTCTACGGACCCGTTTTGGAATTGACTTTATTCGCTGATATAATATGATATGGTCAAACAGCTAACATTTATATAATTTCAAATTATAAACAGTTTCAAGTAATAAAATATAATGCTATAAACTAAATAAACGAACTTGTGCTATTGTTCCAACTTCTTAATATGCTTTCACTGTTAGTTCTAGTACAGGTAAATACAAAAAGGTAGTACATAGTACATAAATTCCGTGGTACATATTAATGTACTACTAGTGTACTACATGTTAAAGAAGCACCAGGAACCCTCATATTGGTATTTCTTAGCAGTCATTAAGCAAACGCTTCAACCAGGTCTTTGAAAATATCTTTCACTATTTATAGTTTCCTCGTATACAGACACCCAAAGGCGTCACAGTGCCTTTAAAGAACGTGTCATAATTTTTCAGGAAAAAAAATTCTTCTGTTGTAAGGGACATACACTATTGTATACTATAGGACGTACTATTTTTAAGAACTTGAGGGGTTGACAGCTGTGGAGTTGAGATAAAATCAAAGGCGTAGGAGCAAAATTTAAGTGTTGATTCCACAAAACTTTGTCGGCGAAGCTGACGAAATTTTTCTGCAACGCTTTACGTTGCCCGTACAAAATAAATCCTGTTTTTATTAAAGTGACCATCATATCGTCCTGTTTTTGTACTAATTTAGGTTTTATTTTAAACTTAATCGTTAGGTTAATTTCCTTCACTTACGTTGGAGTGTGTGTTGGAAGAAAAATTTGTATGGGTATATCCAGTCTGGGGCGTATGTGTAAATACTTTTTGGAGGAGAGGAAAATATTTCGGTGGGAAGGGGTGGATGAGGCATCGAATTCGAAAAACAACGTTATAACAGGCAATTTAAGCGGAAAAAACAGGAAGTGATTGGCAAAATCGTAAGTATCTTGACATTTGTGCTTGGGAGGGAAGGGGTTTTCGAAGCTCCCCTTCCTTATGAACCTGCTGAAAAGTTTTGAATTTATTTCGTAGTTAAGATTTCGTCTAAATAAGGACCAGCTACCTAAACAATTTTGAATATCCTTATCTATCATATCATTACTACTACTAGTCCTGTGGTGGCGCAGTGGATTTGACCTTAGCTTGGTAATACGGGACCCAGAGATCGAATCACGCTGCAGGAATACACTGTAGGGCCGACGCAGGGACCTTAGTAGTCAAGAAGCGTCGCTAATTCTTATATAAATAAACTACTACTACTAACATCTCACCGCAGCACCAAGCCACCTTAGGCCAACAAAGCTACGTACGCTCCTCCTCCATCCCAATCTATCCAAACCTTCCGTCTTTACACCTTGCCTGGAAGTTTCCCTTTCCTTTGAATCTTTCTTTATGACATCTTCCCACTTCATACAAGGACGACCTGCTTTCTGTTTAGCCCTAGACGGTTGGCCGAAAAGGACAATCTTCGGCTATCTGTCATCCGCAGAACGTGCCCTGGTCATCTCAACCTTTCTTTCATTATAGCCCTGAAAAGCGGGATCAAACCAAATTTTTCGTACAGTCTACTGTTTAAAATATGATCAGTTAGCCGGGTACCCAGGACAATCCCATGCTTCTCCCAGCACTCCCAGGAGTGCCCATGCTTCAGAGCCGTATTTGACCACTGTCATCACTGTACCTTCTAATATTCTAATCTTGGTTTGCAGACTTATCTTCCTATTCTTCCAAACTTTTTTAAACTGTGAAAAAACACCCTGAGTCTTGGCTATTCTACTTTTAAGATCTTCACTGCACTCACCGTCTTTACTAATAATACTGCCAAGGTAAGCGAAGCTGTCCACCTGATCAATCTTTTCGTTACCCAGCGTCAGCTTTTCATCTTCACTTATTCCTAGCCTTAGTGAATTAGTCTTCTTAAATTAATTTTCAAACCTATTTGAGCACCCTGAACTCGCAAAACCTCTAAAAGCTCATTAAATTTGTTCACACTTTCAACTTGGATGCTTAAATCATCAGCATAATCTAAGTCCAGGAGAGTTTTTCCTCTTCATTTGATTCCGTTATCTCCCATTACCGTTCCTCTGCTCCTTAAGACAAAGTCCACCAAAGTGATCCATATAAAGGGGGATAGAACACAACCCTGCTTAACTCCTGATTTAATACAAAACCAGGGGCTAATCTCGTTTCCTACCTTAACCGATGCAGTGTTGTTCTGGTACATAGCACTAATCACGTTAATATATTTTTCTGGTATGTCATACAAGGATAAGACCTTTGCTAATGCTCTTCTATCAACATAATCGAATGGTTGCTCATAACGTATAAAAATGAGGACCAAAGGTGTTTGATAACTAAGGCAGTTCTCAATTATTAACCTAAGAGTGAAAATTCGGTCAGTACATCCTCTATCTTTTATAAAACCGCACTGTTCTTCTCTTAAAACTTTTTCTACTGTATCTCTCACTCTACAAGTATCATATTACTAAGTAATTTGATACCTACAGAGACCAGGCTAATGCCTCGATAATTACGACGCTTACTGTTATCACCTTTCTTATACAGTGGTTTAATTAAGGTTTTCCAAAAATGGCTAGGTACATCCCTTTTTAAAAAACATCATATTCATAATCTTCAGTAAATTATTTTTAACCTCAGAGCCACCATATTTAAGAAACTCATTTACCGCACTATCAGCACTTAGTCTTCTTATTTTTTTATCCCTTTAGCACTATCGCTAATTCTTCCTCACAAAACAAATCACCCTTCACATCCAAGGTATCACAAACTTTTTCATTTTCCTCTATATCTTTTCCTGCAACTGTATCTCGGTCTAGCAAATTCTCAAAATGTTCCGCCCATCTTTCTTTAACTCTTTCCTTATCACTAATTGTGGCCCCGTATTCCTATCTTTAGCTTGGACATTTCCGGATTGACTACTCCCTCTCTATTTATTACCATGCCAGTACAATATTGTGCTATTACGCCGTCCAATTGCATCTTCCAGATCCTCGGCAATTTTATCCATGGCCTCCACTTCACACCTCTTTAGTTTATATTTTGATGCTTCTCCACTTGCTTTACATTCCTTGTGTTTTCGCATGATCTATCGTATTTTGTTTTCGTACGATCGTGTGACCTCAAATGATTCTCTATTAAACATAAAGCGTTTTTTCTAATATTCCTAGCTGTAGTCTTATCGTTCTTCCCTAAGACACCATCAGCAACTTCACAAATTGTTTTCTAAAATTATTCCAACCATCTTCCGCTTGTCAAATTTTAAACTCTCAAGTTTAGTATTGAACTGTTCCTGGAAAGTTTCTCTCACATTCTCATCCTGGAGTCTACCAACATCATAACTTCCTGGGAGGTAGTTACCCCCTTCCGAAATATCAGCTTTAAATTAACCCTAGACAAATAAATCTAGACAAGATGGTGATCCTTATATTTATCATCAATAACAGCACTCCTATATACCCTAGTATCTTGTATTGATTCTGCCAATCTACGGTTTACTATAGCATAATCAATAAGGTTTGCTATCTTACCATCACGTGAATACTATGTCAACTTGTAACCATTCTATGACCAAACACCGTTTCGGTTATAGCTAGATTGTTATACCTACAAAATTGCAAAAGTTTGTAGCCAGTACTATTTTCTCTTCTTGCATCAAATTTACCTAGGCAAGGATACCATCTTTCCCTATTTCTACCGACCTGGGCATTAGACTATCCTAGTAAAAGTACCATATATCTACCTGGGAACCTGTGTATCTGCTCCTGTAACTGTAAGTAAAATCCATCTGAGTCACTAGTATCTCCTTCAGTCGGTTCAACAGGGGGCATATACTGCTATAACTGATACCCTGAATATTCTTCCTGCGAAAACATTGGATGTCGAAGGGAATTATTTTGAAGGAGAAATAGATATGGCTTCATTATGAAATAGTAAAACAGAGAGTTAAGTAGGAATCGTTAACGTGGATTATAAAGCCTGAACATTGGTTTCATGATTTATCAAAGATTGAAAAGAGAAAAAAAAATGCCTCAATAAAACGCTTGTAATTCCAAATTCACAAAAAGTAAAAAGATTAAAAATTTTTTAAGACGGCCAAGATATAAAAAGTTGTCCTTGAACATTATAGAATATGTCATGACCACCACACGCTTCATTTCTAGTAAAAAAAAAAAATCCAGATAATTGATTTATTTTTTACTTTTTGGTACATTTGGAGATAAAACTGTTTTTTTTTTAACTGTTTCTCTATTTTTCCTATTGTTGGAAAAAGTAAGGGGGGTTGATTTGCTCTCAACATACATAAAAATCATTTTTTATTTCGACTTATTTAATAACTTTAGCATTTTTAAACTGTAAAGCACCAACAAATAAGCTTATTTTCAACAAATAAGCTTTATTTCAAGCCCACTCTTGGCTCATATGTTGGCAGGGTTTTGTTTGTTAAAGCTCTGATTGACACCAAAGTCTGGCTGTCCTGTTCAAGAGCGTATTCAATCTGCAAAGCGAGGTCTTTATTTAATAGCGGCCCATTTCTAGCCTATTTTGCAACGACTAAGAATATAGCTAACTTTTTTAGATTACAAAAGAACTTTCCTTAGAAAATTTGGAATAGGAGTTTTCTTGACGGCCAATAAAATAATGGTCCAACTTGAAAATCAACTACTTTTGCCATATTTTCAGTATTTAAAAGACCTCATCCCCTTGCAAATGTGAAAAGCCTAGCACTTTCCCAAAAATAGGTCAAGCGGAATATGTGGATTATTGAATTGAATTTCAATTCTATCGATTATCCTGAAAATCTTTTTTTCGGAAATTTTTGTTTTCTCATCTGTTGGAGGGAAAGACAGTGTTGTGCCCCTCGATGGCTGTGAAAATACTTCCTTCAATGGAACCCCTAATAAATATAATTTCTGTTTGTTGTAAAACGCTGTAATAAACAGACAAAACTTAAAGAAAAAGAACGCAGCAAAATCAGAGTATCACTAGGAAAGTAGATCACTTGCAAACCAAAATAATAAAAGTACTTAAAATGGAATTGTACATATAATTGTACATAAAATGGAATACTAATCTCTATACTTGTATTACATTATCGCCATTAATGGCAATGTTTTACCAGGCTATTGAACGCTATCAGTAAACGATTTTTTTTTAACGAAAACTAGGGCTTTTTTCGTTAAAAATAAATACAAATACTCGCTTATCATCTTGTCATTGTATGTAAATTTAACTTCTCATCACTGTAGTGCCTTTACGATGTAGATGTAATTCGTAAATATTTTTAGCAAAGTTCCTGCATTTATACGAATGCTTGCACCAAAAGGCTCTCTGGAGATACATGAAGAAGCATGGAATGCTTACCCTTATTGTAAAACGGTATTAACGGTACGTTCATTTTCAGCATTCCTCATTTCAAAGTACGCAGCAAAATTAGAAAGAAAAGACTTGGGACATGTGTTCTTTGTCCGCTCATGCGCGTTGGCAACCGATTGAGGGGCATTTACAACCCCTAGATTTTGATTTTTTTTATTATTGAAAAAAAATCCCTGCTTAAATTTTACAAAAGCTTGCCCCCCTCCCCTCTCCCTGCATTTTTGTGAATTGGCTTCACTGCTCATATATTTTATTTCTAATTTTTTCCCCTGGTCATTTTATGTTCATGTCACAAAAGCAATTTTATGAAAATTAGAAAAACAATCACCACTAGAGCAATTACAGGTTTCGTAAGAGGAGGGCCGGGAAAGAATACGACAATTTAAACCTTTTCAAAATGGAATAAACTCATATTAAAATGATGTAAAAAATAATTTATTATTTCTGTTTGTTTACTTACGAATTTCCAACTATAGATAATAGATACAGGAAGTTCAGCACCCTGAACTCGCGAAACCTCTAAAAAGTCATTCATTTTGCTCACACTTCCATCTAATATGCTTAAATCATGAGCATAATGCAAGTCCAGGAGTGTTTTCCCTCCCCATTTGATTCTGTGGTCTCTAATTTCCTTTCCTGTGCTCCTTAAGACAAAGTCCATCAAAATGATATATATATATATATAAAGGGGGATAGAGCATAACCCTCCTTAACTCCTGATTTAATACCTTAATCTCATTTAATACCTTTATCTCAGCAGTATTATTCTCGTACATAGCACAAATCACTTTAATGTATTTGTCTGGTATTCCATATAAGAGTAAAACCTTTACTAACGCTCTTCTATCAACAGAATCGAAAGCTTGCTCATAATCGATAAAACTGAGGACCAAAGGTGTTTGACAACGAAGGAACTTCTCAATTATTAACCTAAGAGTGAAAAATTGGTCGACACATCCTCTACCTTTTCTAAAACCGCATTGTTCTTCCCTTAAAACTTTGTCTACATTATCTCTCAGTCTAAAATGTTTCATAATACTAAGTAATTTGCTACCTACAGAAACCAGACTAATGCCTCAATAATTTTTGTCACCTTTCTTGTACAGTTGTTTAACTAAGGTTTTTCTAAAATCATTAGGTACTTCCCCTTTGTCAAAAATCGTATATATAATCTTCAATAGCTTATTTCTAACTTCAGAGCCACCATATTTAAGAATCTCATTTATCACACTATCAGCACCTGGAGCCTTATTGTTTTTTAATCCTTTTAGTACTGTCGCTAATTCTTCCTCACAAAACAAATATTCATTCACATCCAAGGTGTCACAAATTTTTTCATTTTCATCTATATCTTTTCCTGCAACTGTATCTCGGTTTAGCCTATTCTCAAAATGTTTCTCCCATCTCTCTTTAACTCTTTCCTTATCACTAATTGTGGCTGTGTTCTTGTCTTTAACTGGGGCAAGTCCGGATTGACTCTTCCCTCTCAATTTATTAACATGCCAGTATAATATTTTACTATTATACCGTCAAGCTGCATCTTCCAGATATCCTCAGCGATTTTGTTCATGGCCTCCACTTCACGTCTTCTTAGTTCATATTTAAATGCTTTCTCTACTTTCTTTACATTTCTTTTGTTTTCATATGATCTATCGCTCAGATAATTCTTGTATAAATCCCTTCTACTCTCTATTAAACATAAAGTTTTTTCCCTAATATTCCTAGATCTGTAATTAATAAGGTTAGTAATCCTTAAATAGCATAAAATCAAACACCATTTATGGAAATATGTACTTAATGTGTTTTGATTTGGGGCAGTCCCATCGGATCTTAGAGACTTTTGTGTTGACGAGATGAAATATGTTTTTAGTGTCCAAAATTCAATATTAGTCTTATCTGTAATCTTACAGATAAAACTTACTAGAATAGGTGTGATTTTCAGCAATATATAACACATTCACCATTTTTGAAGCTCATACTACTTATGTTTGATATTAGAAGTCGATTTTGCAATAATCAGCAAACAGATGAATGTTTTGGTGTTGGATTTCGATATTCCGGTATTAGCCCCATACTTGCAATCAAAAAGTCCATGAATCTTTAAATATTAATTTTGATGAAATCTATCACTATTTATGAAATTAGGACTGTTGTGCTGCGTTCTTAAGGGTTTTAACGATTAAACTCTAAGCATTTAGGAGCCATCAATAAATAATTCCTGAATGATTATGTGTCAACATAGATAGAACATTTCTCTATGTGCTAAGTTGGCGATGGATAGGAGGGAGTGATGAAAGGGGTGTGGGCCCAAATGGCCCTCGTTAGGCCCTGTAGCCATACAAGTTACAAGATTCGCTCATGGATTTGATATTAGTAAGTGTTTTAACCGTTCTGATTGAAGGTGTTATTTTGAAATTTTGATCCGATACCGCATGGGAGTGTGTGGTCCCCGGGGCAAATGAATATTGGTTGCCCTTTGACCGATTCCAGTTCTTGAAAAAGGCACTGGAAATTATAATTTACAATCGATTGAGGGTCTTCACTCATGTTTTTACGACAATCCATTGATTAAAAAAATTATATAGGTTTCTTATCGGCTGCTGAAACACATTCTAAAATAAAGTCTATGCGAGGAAACACGCATAGCTGAGGCGTCTACACATGGGTAAGAATGCAGCTTCTTCTTCAGACTTCACAGCGGGCTGGCATGCCATGGGTTTTCTTAAGTTTATCACTGAGATATGCAATGAGGAGTGCCCTTGTCGATTCCACACTTCCTACTGGAAAATCAAGATACTTACGCAAGTAGATTTAGTTCTGATTTCCTAGTTATACGTTCTCGACAACACCTTACATTGACCGAAAGCAAGAACCTCGCTTTTTGGCGCATTAAAATTAAGACCGATTTCGTCAGATTCCCTACTAAACACGGAAAATTTTTTTTCAGCAAACGGTATGGCTCCGCGTAAATTTAAAATATCAACGGTGTAATTGAGTATGGAGTGGTCCAGTGCTTTAAAATAAAACTAATCTTAATCTTTCTTTGTTGTTCAATGACACTATTATCATACAATGGAGGCAAAGTTACACAACATTGGTGGATTCCTTTTCAAACTCGTATTATTGCTCTAGCTCTACAAATAACATTTTTTTCACCGATAGTTTCTTTCATAACAGCACATTCCATATGAATTTGTTTATCTTGGGGTTAAGTTTACTAGTAATGGGAAATTCAGTGGGTATCTGAATCTAGCGAATGTAAGGGGGAGGTAAATTAGCGGTGAAATAACGAGGAGTAGTCTTAGATGAGTTAGAGATATTAGAGTACATAAGAGGATTTGGACAAGTAAGGTAGTACCGGCGATACATTATGGAGCAGAGGTTTGGGGCTATCGCAAATGTCCGAAACTTGAGGTAGTTATGATGAGATATTATGAGAGGACGCTGGGCCTAGGGGATTCTTTTAGTAATTTGGTAATCCAGGGGGTTTAGGGTTAGGTTCGCTGCGATCTATGAGGCTAGTGACTATGGTGAGATATTGGGTTACGATAATGGGTATGCAGAGATCTTCGGTAGTAAATGCAGCATACCTAGAGGCGTTGAGACAGAAAAGTAAAGTAGTGGGGCTGGCGGAGTTTAAGGATATCTTAGATAAGTGTGGATTAGAGGAAAGGTGGAATGAAGGAAAGGGAGTTGTGGATATGGAGGAAATATTAATAAGGGGTGTACAAGAGAGGTTGAAGAACCAAGAAATCCAGATATGGTGGGCAAATCTGGATCATTTAGGGTCGTTAAAATTTTATAGACAAATAAAGGGTAGTTGAGGGAGAAGGTATTTGGTAAGGTTGGCTTGAATAGAGAGGATTTGGGGGATATTTGGATTGGAGAGGAAATGGATTTTTGATTGGAGAGAAAAGTAAGTATCAAGGGAGAAAAGGGAAGAAAGTAGAATCTATTGCTTGTCCTATGTGTGGATCTCACGATGAAAGTTTGATACTTTTTTTTTGTGAATTTGTCGAATTGAATGAACAGAGGCGAGAAATTCATGGTAAAGAAAAATTGAATGAGACGTGGATGGTGGATAGAAAGAAAGAGACAAATTTCCTGAGAGTTAAAAGGATAGCAAGGTTTATCAGAGTTGCAGCTGCATATCGTGAGCCTTTTCTTTAAATAGTATTAATTTATTTTAGTTTAGTTTGTTGTTTTTTATGTAAAATTCCTGTGGCCCACGGGCTTTTTCTGGAATACACTATTATTATCATTATTATTATTACTATTATATAATTTTAAATACTCTCACGAGTGAGCAATCAAGATTTCGCTGGGGCCCTCTACACAATAAGGTGGATGTCCACCAGAGTTGAAAGCGTGAGAAACATCACGAGCTGCAAGAAGAAGGAAATCACCATTATTTTCAGTATTAATTAGAACACTAACAAACAGACAACGCACACTTTCTCGGTCATAACCTTCTATAAATTCATACTAGTTGTCCTGGGGGGGAGGGGCTCTGAATGAGCCTTATTTACGTTCTCAATTACTAGTAACTGCAGCATCTTAAAAAGAGCAGAAGAAATTGTTATAGGTCTGGGAAGAGCAGCACCGCGACTATCTATATTTTTATAAAAGGAGTCAATGTACAATACAGAAAAATTCGGGAACAGCAAAAACATCAACAGAATCTGGTACAATAACTGTCGATGCTGCAGAAGCTTATCATTTGCATGTAGTTAATGAAAATGGCATAAGTGGTCATCTTCATGCGAGAAATTTTCCGAAGGCGATTTATAGCACGATGAATAGGCTGACACAACAAAACTGATATCTGATTCGACTTCGATCAGACTGTCCGCTAGCGGAGATTCGCGAATGGATTTTAACCGAAATCAGAGAAAAAAAACTCACTAGTGAAATAATTGATCCACTCACGCTTACTTGGTAGCTTCGAGGATATCCCTTGTACCTTTTGCCCTCCTATAAACCTCAAGATCTCATATGAGCTATTTGTGAGATTCTCACTCTTGCAGTCAGCGTTTTCAGCTGTATGATCGGTGAGACACTGTTACTGATGAAATCAAGTGGGTTCTTGGACCCTTTTATCATATCCAGCTCCCCCTCGTCGATAATATCTTAGCAAGACTGCCATGTTGCACCTTGGATAAGTTGTAATTATGCAAGTTTTTTCAATTTGTTTGATTAATGAGCAAATGGAGGCCAGATGCCTTCAAATGCTGTCCCGACCTTCGCATCCCGAACTTCTTTTGCACAAGGGTAGGCATGTTGCGCCTTATTTGAACAGAATCATAGAAAGATTTTCAATCTGCATGATTGGAAGGCCATAGTAGGGCGTTGTCCCTAAAAATCGTTCATTGGCTCTTCAGTACGCTTTTAATATAAAGGTGGGCACGTTGCCCCCATTTTTTTACCACACTATGCAAATATTTTTTATTTTTTATTATTAGTGGGCCCATAGCCCTTTTGAACATTCCCCTCCCACTCCTAACTTTCTAGTAGAAAGGTAGACGTGTTGCACCTTGTTTGAATTGGAATCGCTCAAGGATTGTCAATATTGATGAAGAGACAAACTGGGTCCTTAGACCGTTCAGCCCCTCACTCCTTGCAATGCAACATTTTTATCTGAACGGTCGGAATGTTACGCATTTTTTGACTAGGAAGTATCAAAGGTTTTTAATCTGTATTATTAGAGAACCAAAGTGGGACAGTTTCCTCTTTAAGACCTCTCTCCCTTCTCCAACTTTTAAGTCAAAATGTCGACATGCTGTGCCTTGTTTGAACTGAAAGTGTATAATTGTTTTTAAAGTGTTTGAATTCATGAATTAACTGGGTCTCTGTCCCTCAAAGACACATCCCTCATCACCGCAAAATGTTTCATCTGTATGATCAGAGGCACAAAATAGGCCCTTGGTCAATCTAAGACCCTGCTCCTATCACCAACTTTTCAGCAGAGGTAGACATGCTCTTTTTTTCCTCATGAGCCTGATTATTCACAGAGGAAGTACCCTGGGAGAAGGGTAGAGAGAGATGATGATTTTCACGGATTGTGAAAGGAAACACAGTCGTGTTTTCTCCGTCCTCCTTTCTCCGACCTCCAATATGCTTGAAACTTGTAGGGCAAGTAATTTTGAGCCAAAGGAACAGAGAAGATAGATTTTCAACGAGGTCCGCCACTTCTGAGCCCCCTCACCTTCCATGCCAAAATGTCCACATTTTTCTAAAATTGAATGGGAGGGTCTCTACAGCCAGTGAAACGTTAATACGATATGTTAGGTTTTGAATTTCAATTCCGAAATGGTAACAGGCTTAAATTTACCTAATAATTGTTCTGGGATTTCTCCTATCAGAAAGTGACTTTTATTCAAGAATTGCATAGCTTGTTTCTCTTAAGGGATGATGAGTTACCTACTTGTGCTAATTGACCTACCTTTTTATTCATTTCTGGCATATTTTAGGGTGGGAAAATTTGCCCACAAATGGGTACACAACGGATTATGCAACGCAATGAAGTACTTTGCCTATAATTAGTCAAGAGTTTTTGTATTGATCATTCGTTTAATTGATTGATAATCGAATTGTTTTCGTCATAAGAATCATGCGAAATGATAAACAGTCGCTATTTGTTGAGGAAAAGTGACGTAACCTTGGCTTTTGCTATATCCAATTTCAGAAATAACAACATATGTTGTGGCCAGGTTTTATTTTCAGGCAAAGTAATAAAGCATTAGGTCATTAGCTTCTATGCTTCATGGTGCATTTCGTAATTAACAATAATGACTGGATGTCAAGAAATAGCGAATAAACTTGGTTTTAAGAATACAGTTTTAAGGACGTGTCACGGAGGGATCGCTTAATTTAAAAAATCATGTACACCAGATGGTGCGTTCCAAGCATGGAGGATATTTACCAAGTGACATCTTCCGTGCGTGGTTCGCTTTGAAATGTCTGTTCGATTTGCAATTCATCTTGGGATAAAGAATTCAATTGACGATGAAAAAGAAAAAATAAAGTGTTAATTCCCGCAATAATTTTGAACAAAAGTTTCTGCAACACTTCGCGGTGTGTTAGCAAAGTTAGTTTGCTTTCAATTTAGTCTGTCACACTTCGGCTTGAATGATTTTTAATCACTAATATGGGACCAATGGTTTGTATCCTGAATCAACAGAGGTATAGCATGTCTATTTGAATTAATTATCCGGACGGAGATTTGCAGGGGTTTTGAGTCCAAGGGCCATAATTTGGGTCCTTCTGCAAGGCAGATCAAAAATCACTGTAGTATTCTGACCATAATCTAATCAACAGAAGAGCATTTAATTATTAAAGAGCGATGTGTCTCTCATGCGTTATTTTTCTCCCGGTCTTGTCATATAGAATAGACGGTCATAATGACCATCGAATGCTCACTTGATTGTAAATCGAAACTTCTTGTACCTTTTTAAGGGCTAATTTTGATTGCAGGGCAGCTGGTCCCTCCTTCTACGTTATATATATCCCAAGTTTGTTAGAATCTTGGGAGCTACTGCGTAGACCAAGATTAGTATATTAGAACCTGTAGTGATGATAGTGGTCAAGTGGGGTTCTGAAGCATGGGTGCTCCGAAAAGAGGACGAAGATTTGCTAGATGTTTTCCTGAGAAATTGCCTACGGATTGTTCTGGATATCCGGCTGACTGACCGTATTTGAACTTTAGGCTGTAAGAAAAGTGTGGTTTAATCATGCTTTCGAGGGCCATGAAATGAGAGAAAGGTTGAAATGGCTAGGGTACATTCTTCTGATGAAGGATGACAGATTGCCGAAGATTTTCCTTTTCGGCCTACCGTTAAGGGTTAAAAGGACAGCAGATCTTCCGCGGTTTGGGTGTTAGGATGTCTTGAATAAAGATTTAAGGGAAATGGGAGCTTCCTGGGAGGGTTTAAAGAGCTTTTAATAGATTGAGATGGAGGGGGAGCGTGCGTAACTGTGTTGACCTCGGACGACTCAGTGCTGCAAGTGAGTTGTTTCTAGTAGTAATATTACTGCATAGACAGTATTCAAGTATCGCTCTGAAACGCCGACTCCTTCGAAGACAGAAGAGGATTTGCTTACTGATTGTTTTGAGTATCCATCTCACAACTGTATTCCAAACT
Source organism: Artemia franciscana (assembly GCF_032884065.1). Lineage (NCBI taxonomy): Eukaryota > Metazoa > Arthropoda > Branchiopoda > Anostraca > Artemiidae > Artemia > Artemia franciscana. The sequence continues at coordinate 18,840,124 of NC_088874.1, forward strand.
GTAAGCTGTGTGAAAAATATTTTCTATGCCGCTTTCTAGGGCTATAATGAATGAAAGGTTGAAATGGATATTACACGTTTTGCAGATGAAGCATGACAGATTGCCATAGATCGTCCCATTTATCCATCCATCTAGTGCCAATCGAAAAGTAGCTCATCCTGAATGGGGTGGTAAGAGGTCGTTAGAAAGGATTTAAAGGAAATTGAAACTTCTTGGAAGGGTGTAGAGAAGGAAGTTTCGGATAGACTAAGGTGTATGAGAGCGTGTGCAGACTGTTGGCCTCGCGCAGCTTGATGCTGCAGAGAGTAGTACTAGTATGTAGAATGTTATATCCATTTTTAACCTCGAAATGGCAGTGGATCAAAATTTCAAGATGTCTCTCTTGACCAAAAACATTCGTAATACTGATCCTTCCTTCCACAGACAACAAGATAGGCATACCAGTTAACTATTAGAAATACTCATTTGCGAAGATACATGCGTGAATCTCTTCTTTATGTCATGACGGCACCACAGCTTTGTTACAACCACCCTTAGAAAATTATGAATTCCTAATAATACCCCTCTTCACTTGCTTAAATTCTTTTTCCATCTGCACGTGCATCTGGAGTTACCAGTATTTAAACGAAAATAAAGATTAAATGTATCCGAATATGAACTTTTTAACTCACTGTGACTAAACCTCTTATTCTCGGTTATAAATATAAGATCTTTGATCAAAGTATCAGGTTTCGCTTAAACCTTTTATTTATTTTGTTGTTGTTTTTTGCCAATCATGCACTCAGAGAAGCTTTCTTACTCTAAATGGGTATAGTTCATTTTAACAGTTAGCGTCAAGTTGTCTTGTATACAGTAGGATGCTCCAAAAGTCACTGCATATTTTTTTATAAAACCCGACGCTTAAAATTTCTTGAAGAAATATTCATTGGCTATTACCATGGCTATGTCTAAAACTTAGCAAAAAATGTAGCACTGTTGTAGTTTATATGGAAAATGAGATAGATTGCAGCCGAAAGTTTTTTTTTAAAGCGTTCAAGTCGATTTAAACGCCTTTTTTCAGTTTTTGATTCGCTAAGCAATTCTTAAGTTTTGCGAGCTTTTGACTCTTCATTTGGGCATTAAACAAAAAATTCCGATCTAATATGTTTCATTTTTTATTGTAAGTATCATGTTTTGGAAACATAACGGCTGTCCTTATGAAGGGGCACTTCACGATATTTTAAAGTCATATTTTAGAGGTCAGTAATTTTGATGAAAGAGTCGTTTTTTCTAACTGAATACTTCAATAAAAAAAGAACATTTGATTCCCCACTCATCGCTCTTTCTTAATATGATATTCGCTAACGGCACGATGGCGACCCACCCACTCTAATGTGCGGTTTTAGTCTTAGAGAATGTACTAAAGTCTGGTGATTTTGTCGTTTTTGTTGTTTTGTTTGTTTGTTTGTTTTTTTGTTTTTTTTTTTAAGTTGCCATTTTTAGTATTATTTACCAACAAAATTTGTAACTTTTCATGTATAGCTTAGGGGTATATCCAGGCACTAGGTGGAGAGGCTGTGATGCAGCTGTCACGGTAGCGAATGCTATAAAGAATTTGAATGGAGAATCAAGTAGCACTATTCTGTTATTGTTATTATACCTTGTTTGGAAAAGAAATATTTCACCAAGATGAATGTTGCCAAAATGAATTTTGCAAAAAACTCAAGCAGTATATTTACTGTTTTGAGTTCCAGAAGTACCACGGTTGCTTTTGTGAAAGGACTCATTTGGTACCTGAAAGATTATGTTTCAAATGTCTTTCCAATGTCAGTTAAAATTTCCCTGAAAAAGAAAAAGAATTATTGCATCCAATTACACAAAAATACGTTGTAACTCTTGTATAATATTTCAATTACTGTAGTGTTTGAATGATATTGACCCATTTGTTGGCATTTTCAGAACCCTGGATATATGAAAAACAATTTCAGATTAGTTGTGGAAACACTTCATGCCCCAGGATTTGGCGAGTTAGATAATGTTCGTGAGTTTAAGAATTTATTTCAGGCTAAGGGCTACTCTCCTTAACTCGAAAAGGCAAAAGAAAGTTTTTTTGTTGCTTTGCTAATGTATAGAGTTTAAAAGCATGATTTGGAAGAAAAATTGGCTGTCTGGAACTGATTTGAAACCCTAGAGGCCATTTTATGTCTTTCATTTTGGATTTTCCATTGTTAAATTTAATTTTCTTATTTGTGTTATCACTCCCTCAAAGCTCAAAATTAGAAGACTTTCAGTGGACTGTAAATGCATTGAAAAAAACTATATTGACAAAATGATTAAGAAGTTGTCCTTAGGAAAGAAAAGATAAAGAAATTGTCCTTAGGAAACAGAGGTTTGAATATAATTTGCTTGAAGTCATGCTTTTAAAAATACATTTAACTTTTAAATTGATTCTTAAGCATGTTTTGGAATTTAACTTGCCAGAAAAATATTTTGGGCAGGACAATTTTTGCATATAAATCTGTCTTTTTTTTAAGAGTAAGAATTGGGTTTCTTATGAAAGGATTAGGGATGATTCCTCATAGGCATGGAGAATACCCTAATGAAATCAGTTTTAACCCTCACCCTTTCCCCCCAAAAAAAAAGAGTTCAATTAATTTCGCACTTTATGACACATTGTATAATTGGAGTAAAACTAACAAATGGATTTTTTTATATTAAACTTTGATAATTCGTTTTTTTTTGTCATGTGAATTTAAATTAAAACTACTTAAACTGTTTTAAGGGCGGGGGGAGAATGACTGATATAAATTAAGGCGGCGCTGAAATGAAACAAGGTCTGTCCTATAGTAATACAAATATGATTTTCAATTAAATTGGGAAATAATCTTCTGGTTCATAAGGATTATTTTTTTTTTCCACAAATCTTGCAGAAAACTTGTATATTATAACTATATATTAAATTTCTTTCATTTGCCTTTTCCATGTATGATTTAAAGCTGCATATCTTAACTTAATTAGCATAACTAACATTAACTAACATTAGTTGTGTAGCTTTGATTAACTAATCCGTGTGATTTCTTTTGCCTGCCGCCTTTTAGAATCCTGGATATATGAAGGAAAATTTTATTATTTCTGTTGAAACACTTCATGCTCCAGATCGTGGACATCAACATAACGTAAGTGGCATTTGTTTGCTATCGCTGGGTTTATCTTTGCTTTTTATTTTGATATTGTATATTCGCGAGCCCACAGAAAATTATTCTTAACAATTGTTGGTGTATTTATCAATAAAAACCGAAGTTGCTGGTAAATTTTTCGTTCAAACCATGAAAATAGAGGTTATGTTATTTCTTCGTTTATTCTTAAGAATTGTTAGTAAATTCCTTTTGTGGTTAAAGTTTTCCGTTCCACTTTTATGTTTTGTTTTATTTTTTTAATGCTTCTTTAAATCTTTTTGTGTTTTGTAGGGTTCAATCTCTTAATTGCACGTCAAAGCACGCGTTTTCTTAAACTGTCGGCAGCGAATTTTTTTAGGTCAATATTTTTTTTTCACGTTTCTGTAAGCATTTTTCGGAATATTTGAAAAGATGGGAAAATGCCTTGAATGTGTTTTCTTTCTATGAATGTTCTGAATATATGATCGATTACAAATTACAAGAATAGTGTCTGTGTAAAAATTAAAACCTGCTTTTGGTTATGCTTGCTTACTTACACTTTAGATATGATAGATAACACAGGATACAGTCTGCAAACAAAGCTCAGAAATAAAATACAACTTTAGATTTATAAAAAAAAATAAATCAAAACCTAAAAACCGTAACAAGCTATCCCCTCAAACGTGATTCCATATGTTTAATCCCTAAGAGAAGCAACTTACACAACTGTTTAATAGCACATGCGTTCCTGTCAGCCGTCCGCTCAATTAACCAGCATTCGCTTCTAAACAGTCGTCCAAATTCATTCTGCAACTCAGACAGCTCTTCACACTCGGATAAAAAATGAAATAAGTTTTCATTAACACATCCACACATAGGACAAAAATAGGCGCGGCCGCCAGCCTAAACTTTCCCCAAAATTGTCTTCTCTCACCTAAATCCAAACTATCCCCTCTTACCAACAATAAGTTCTTCAAATCCTCTTTATTCAACCCAAACTTAAAATAAACCTCCTCCCCCCAACAGTCTTTAACTTGGGAGTAGAACCTCAAAGACATAGATTGGTCCTTATGAGCTTGCCACTCTTGGATTTCTTGGTCATTTATGGTTTGCTGGACTTTCTTCCATACTGACACGCTTTCGCCCATTGGGCCTTTTCCTTCATACCACATCTCCGAAAGGCCACAAAGGTTCAGTATATTTTTGATCTGATTTGGCCACGAGTCACGTCTAGTGTCCATCACGCTCTCCAAAGAAGTTGACTTAAAAAGCCGAATTAGCTGACCTAAATTACTTCTTAAAAACATATTTATTTGCCTATTACCTCTTAAATTGCAATCTTCTACATGCCTAGACATCTTCCTTAATGCACTAGACTTAAACACCCAAATAAATAAATTTTTCTTTAACCTCTAACATCATTCCTCTACAATTAAAAAGAACCTCAGAATCAAAAGCCCCTTTGCTCCTAAATACTAATACTACTGACTTCTTAGCGTTCAACTCTATATCCTTCTTTTCTAAATATTTTTTTATTATATCTTGTTGCTTCTTAAGATTATCTCTACTATCCGCCACTAGAGCTATGTCATCAGCGAATAACGTACATGATAGCCTAAACCAATCCAAAGATACATAACGGGCTCCATTACTTTTCATAAAAATGTCTAAATCATTAACAAACAAGGAGAGAAGCTTGGGAGATAAAGGACATCCTTGTTTCACACCCACATGAGACGTAACCAGCCTAGAAACTTTCCCAAAACCTTCACCTGACATAATTGATCGGGATTCCTCTCCCTCACACCTCGTATTTTCCCGAAAATTGTCTGACAGAAATATTTAGATGGCCATCTTTTGTCGTAGAAAATTCAAAACAGCTCATTCGATTGGAAGTTGAAAGGGTCAGTGCCCTTTTTAATAGTCGAAAGTGATCGGATGGCAACTAAGCCACCTCCCACGCCTACCATTTCCCCAAACACAGCTAAACAAAATTTTGAGATAGCCATTTTGTTCAATATATTGAAGGGGCCAGAAATTATGTCTTTGAGGATGACATCCCCCCGCAGCCCTCAGGGCAAGGATTGTAAGTTATGCCCTGGGGGTATATGAGGTAAACAATAAAAGGGTGATAGTATATCACCCTACAATAAAAGGGTGATAGTATAAAGTTAGGAGGGGGCTCGTTGGATTGGTAATCAGAAGTTCTAGTGCCCTTTCTAAAATTCAGAGCGATCGGAGGTTGAATAAGCCCCTCCACCCCAACCTCGTATTTTCCTGAAATGCATGTAATGGGAATTTTCAGATGGCGATTTGTTGTCTTCCAAACTTCGAAAAAGGCTCATTCGATTGGAAACTGATAGGGCTAGTGCCCTTTTAATTAGTCAAAAGGGACTGGAGGGCAACAAGTCCCCCTCCATTTCCATCAATTCTCAAAACATCATGTAATCTAAATTTTGAGATAGCCATTTTGTTTAGTGTATTTTAAAAGTCCAGTAATTATGTCTTTGTCAACCCCCATGCCTTTTCAAGACCAAAAGATAATTTGCACTTCGCTGAAAAAAAATGGCTGTGGATTGTTAGTTTAGCATAAATATACTGATATATATTCCTTAAAGTTTTTAGAATTTTTAATTTATTAAAGTTGAAATAGTTAAGATATTTAAACGTATTTTATTTATTTAAATCTACAATAAATAACCGAGTCAAACTCAAAACGAGCAAAAATTAACATGAATAGGGCTGACAATCCCCGTGACTTCTCAAGACCAGAACATATCTAAGACCTTATATAGAGACCAGTAATGTGGTCTCAAGACCACTTTACTGAAAACAAAATACTTTTAAAATGTTTTCAATTTGTTTTTACTAGATATATGAAGAGGGAAGTCGTCCCCCTTGCGCTCCAATTACATTGCGACGGTCTGGTGCCCTTTTTGAGAGTAACAAGAGATTGGAGGGCGAGCAGCCCTTCTCCCAAGCCCATTCATTGTCCAAACGCATCCAGTCAAAATTTTGAGACAGCCATTTTATTCAACATGGTAGAATCGTCCAGCCACTATGGCCTTAGGGATAAGAGGTCTGTCAATCCCCCAACAATTATGCAAGTGGACCATTATGCTTTGAAACTAAATGCTGCTTTAAAATAAACCAAAAGGCATTGTGTTTATGGTTGCCAATAAGACACCTCAGCAATATATTGAGAACAATTGGGGGTATTAAGTTAAAATTTTTGGGGATACTACTATTACTACTTCTCCTCTTACAATTTAAATAAATGAAAAGAGTTTAAGTGTATCCAGGTTGTCACAGAGTGTCACATGTCACATGTCAATAAGATACGAACAGAAATTAATTTAAAAAACCTTTTCACCTAGACAAGTTCTTCAAAAAAAAAAGCAAAGAGCTCAATTAAGCCAAGAATGAGCAAAAATAAAGTCAAATAATCTTCCAAGCGTAAAACTACCACAAACCACTTTTCATGTTAATTTTTTGCTCGTTTTGAGTTTGACCCGTCTATGTATCGTAATATCTGTTCGTTTTGAGTTTCTTTTATTTATTGATGGTGATTTGTGGTAGTTTTACGCTTGGAAGATTATTTGACTTTATTTTGGCTCCTTCTTCGCTTAGTGGAGCTCTTTCCTTTTCTTTGAAAAGTAAAAGTTGTGTAAGAAGAAAAGTTGTGCAATAATCTCGATAGTGAAGAAATAAAAGCTTTGAAAAATTCAACGAACACTATTAATATTTCTGTCTTCCCTTAGATCGACCCTTCTATTAGCATTCTTAAACTGAAATAACCTGCTTGGCCAAAAGCTGCTTTGGTCGTTTCTCAGGATCTGGTCAGATCACAATCGAATACGATCCATGAGTATTTGGCAAAGGACTTTACGTCTATATATTTCAAGAATCTATTTGTATAAGGACGAATTGCAGCTTATTCAGCTCCGAAGCATAATAAGGAAATAATTAATTGCGTTGGGTTACAGTGAGCGCTTTTAACTCAGTTAAATATTTACAATTCCCTATGAAACGTCAAGAATTAAAAAAGTCAATTTTGTTAAGCTTACTGAACATGCGGTATGTCTATCATTAAGTGGTTGTCACGTAAATACTACAAATAACTGCGAAACTACGTAACACATTCGAAGCACTTTTAGATTTTAGTCATGCCTTAATTTGAGACCGATGCCTGCTTGATTCAAAGGCAAAATCATAGCCCAAATGAAGAGTTTGGTGGAAGGACTTGTCACTACCATAGGTAAAAAAAAAATCCGCTGCCGCTAAAAGTCCATACGCTTTAGACTCGGGCTGAAAGGCTTGCAAAAACTATCCATTTTGGGCCAAGGCAAGAAATATGCAAAGCTTCCCAAAATGTATTTCCTTGTTTATCAATCCGTCCTAAGATACAAACTTTCTTGAGAATCAAAGAAACTAAGCCTTCAAAAGGTTCTCCCTATAAAATGAAATTGGTGGCGTAGAAAAAACAAAAGTCTTAACCAAAGTGTCGCTGCCGTGATATAATTACAGTGAACCATGAATTTATACTGAAACCACATATAATAGTATCTCAACCCTCTCTCCTCTATCAGGTTTTTCTATCGTTTGTGCTTCTTGAAATAAAACATGCTGTAAGTAATTTTCTTTCTTTAACTGAAACATTTAATTTTAAAAAAATGTGCTGCTTGAAATTTATTAACTTTACGGACATTTTCGATATATTTTCGATATAAATTATCTTGCCATGATCAGTTTAGCGTACAAATTTAAAATGAGCACTAGTTTTATATCAACATTTTCTTCCTTTTAGATCCTTTTCTTTTAAGTGTATGAAAATGCGGTGGTTTAAAAGGAACTCTGAAAAGTAACTATTGGCAACATTTATAGCAATCCATTGAGTTTTCCAACTGATAAAAAAGTCAAAATCTGAACCAACCGAAGTTACCAAAAATAAGAGTAGGATGCCGTCCCTTCAAGTCCTCCTTAAGGCTAAAGTATAATTTTTTCTTTAAAGAAAATGAGATCTAAATATACTGTCAATTTCCTGGAGGAAAAACGTCTCAATGTGAAAACGTTTGTGTTTATAAACCATATAAAATATTAAAAAAAATTACCTATTTTCGTCACTGTGCTCAACACATGCCTTTCGAATGCATAGAAAACGATTTTTTTTAAAACAAAACTTTCAATTTAAGTGAACCATCTAATTTCCAGAAAGTGCTTTTGGCACTACTCTTTTCTGGGGGTAGGGGGGGGGGTGGAAACACACTACTAATTTTTTGGCAATTTCTGTTCAGTTTATTGCTTTGCATATTTTAAGGTTGATTAAATAAAAAAGATTTCTTTCTAAACGAACGTAAAGTGTAACTTTAAAACTGAAAACGAGCAGAAAGTATCCTTTATATGAGGGGGTGGTTGTGCTGCCCCTTGAAACCTCTCTCTTCATGCTAAAATTTCACTAATCCTCACCTATGGGAAAAACTACCCATTGGTACCTACAAGATACCAATTGTTGCAAAACAAATTCTAAGTTGGATTATTCCACATACCTAGAATACTGCTATGTGTCCAGTTTCTGTTTAGCCTGTCTTTGTCACGCTAAGTACTCCTCAGCGCTGGGATATTCCTCTCGGCAGTTTATCTTACCTAAACTTGCATCGACGAACGCAAAAAATGTTTTCTATTTTTCAGTTGATTTCACTTTGCAGCTATATCTCAACTGTTAATGTGTCTTTTTTCTTCTTTTAAAACTGTATTTAGGATATTTTTATTGCCTGTATTCCTCGCCCATGATTTTCTGTTTTTCTATCTCTTCTTGACTTCAATGGTAAGCATGGCTTTTGCGTTATTCTCTACTTCCTTTGTTACTGATTTCTTTCCTAACTATTTATTGTTGCTGCTTCTTTTTTCCTGACGTTTTCCCTTTATTTTTGGACTCCATTGTATAATCTCTGTTTCCTATGTTTTGTGTGTGTATTGTTTAAATTAGTGCATTATTTCTTGTATATGTGGTGTTCTATTATTGTATTGCTAGGCCCACAACAAGCTAAGCTTCTTGGACCGAGAGGGTTGGGTTAAATAATTTTATAATACGAATCAAATGATTGAATTATAACTTGATTGAATCGACTTTCTTGGTCCCTTGTCAAGTGTTCTAGCTATCCTCATGAAGCGTTTTAATATTTTATGAGATAAAACCAATGTAATACTGAAAATATATGTTATACAGCTGAAATTCACAACTGTAATCAATAATTGCTCATAAATTCAATGGTTCCACTCTGAAAGTCTCTTCCTTTTGTATAGGTTCATTTGTTGACCAGTGATCTTTTGAAACAAAGAGAAGTAATCAAAATTGATATAGCAAATGATCCTATTGCTTCAGGAGATTACAAAGCTCATGAAGATCCAAGCAAATTCAAGTCAGAAAAAACAGGACGAGGACCATTAGTTGGATGTTGGGAAGAAAATGTAAGGTTGAAATTAGTATTAATCTATACACTTGGTTTCTTCACTTGTTTGTTGTATATATATACAACAAACAATATATATATATATATATATATATATATATATATATATATATATATATATATATATATATATATATATATATATATTGTGTGTGTGTGTGTTATGCTGAAAACCGTATATTGACTCTTGCATCAATGGCATCATACAGCTTTGAGCCTAGGCTAGATATCTTTACTAGAGAATATTTGTTTATTTTCAGTCAGGGAGCCATGATAAAAAATAAATAAAAATGAGTCACAACTGAGAGCTTCTAGGTATACCATATTGAAGGGTATTTCTTATGCGGATTGACTCCACTGACCACGACTAAATTGACATATTTCGCTGGGTATGGTGTGTTACCGTGAGCTAGGTTTGTTCAAGCAGATCTAGATTCACCAGATTCTTTTGTAGTTTTTGACTTAAGTTGTAAGTTAACAAAATAAAATTTCAGCTTATATGTCAACGAATAAATGGTTGCAAGCTCACTAGAAGGAATAGTTCAGCGAATAAAAAAGATAAAATGCCTAATTAAATTATATTCAGCTTGAAATCCTGGGACCATATGCCCCCGGGTCTATTCAAATAGATTGGTTCTAGGCAGAAATATGGCATTTTTGTTAGGCCATTTTAATGCCCAGGTCGTTAGAAATAGAGGTAGATGGTATCTAAACCTCGGTAATTTTGGTGTTGGAAAAGAAAACAGTGATGGTTACAGACTGCTGCAATTTTGTAGGTATAACAATCTAGCTATAACTAATGCAATATTTGGTCATAAAATGGCCCACAAGCTAACATGGTATTCATTTGATGGTAAGACAGCAAACCTTATTGATTATATTGTTGTAAACTGGAGACCGGCAGGATCGATACAATGTACTAGGGTATATGGGAGTAGTGTTATTTATGTCAAAAGTAAATATCACTATCTAGTATTGTCTAGGATTAATTCAAAGCTGAAATTTAGGAAGGATATTTACCTTCCGGAAAGTTATGATATTGGTGCACTCCAGGGTGAGAACTTGAGAAAAACTTTCCAGGAACAGTTGAATAGAATAGAGTATGATTTATTGGCTAAAATAGCAAACAAGCTAGCATAAGTACGTCAGAACAGTTGCAATGATAAAACAGATGTTAGGGGTTAAATATAAAACAGAATGTTAAATTAATTATTAAAATGCGAAACATAATAGGCAACAAAAGAGTTTTTGTACCTTCTGGTCAATATTTGGGGACACAAGTCAAGCTGGGTATTTGGAGCTCTACGAGCATTAAGTCTTGTATTAGGAAGGATTGGGGGATTTTCTTTGAAGGGGGGAAGAAGACGTCGATGATAGTCAGAACTAAGACACTTGTGACCAAAGTTCATGGTAAGGATATGACATTGGGATTCCAATGTAGTTAGTTCAAGACTAGCCAAATCTTCATCGTATGTAGCATAGGACGTCTCCAGTATAATATTTAGTGCTCTTTTTTGAACGCTTTTAATTTTAGAACATTGGTCTTTGGTCAACCCAGGGTGCCAGAGAGGGCAAGCGTATTCAAGACAGGGTCTTATATAAGAATAATAAATTATTTTGAGGCTCTGGACTGATATGGAGAACCGTTTGAGAAGGGAGAAATATTTAAGAAGAAAACTACCCGATTTAAATAAGTGAAAAGTGTTGGACTTCCATTTAAGGTCATTGTCCAACTGCAAACCAAGCAGTTTGGAAGGAGATGGCACACCAAGATGGACGGAATAATTTTTGGGTAAATAGTTCGTGCAGTCGCTGATTGTGTCCTAGGGAAGGAAATCAGAAACGCAGCAAGGTATTTGGGTGGTATGTCATAAATAGTGACGAAAACCACACTGCCTTGTCACCACAAATACCAACAACAACAATGGGGAATTCTCTATCGTTCCTCTTGTTGTTAGTGTTTGTGATATGTCATACCAAAACAAAAAATGTAAAGACAGTTGAAAAAATTCATCTGAGTGAAAATCATATGAAAATAAGAAGAATGTAAAGAAAGCAGAAAAAGCATCAAAATATAAATAAGGAAGTGTTAAGTAGAGGCCATGGATAAAATTGCCAAAGATCGAGAATATGCAGCAAGATGGCATAATAGCAATGTACTGTACTGGCACATTAATAAATTTAGAGAGAATTGTCAAACTGGACTTGTCCCAGTGAAAGGTAGGCACGGGGCTACAAGTAGTGAGAAGCAAAGAGTCAAAGAGAGATATGCAGAACATTTTGAGAATGTGCTAAGCCGTGATAGATTTACAGAAAAAGATAGAGAAAAGAATGATAGTTTGTGACACTTTGGATGTGAAGGAAGATTTATTTTGTGAGGAAGATTTAGTGACAGTACTAAAAGGATTAAGAGATAGTAAGGCTCCAGGCGCTCATAATGCGGTAAATGAGTTTTTTAAACATGGTGGCTGTGAAGTGAAGCTAGAGATAAGTTCCTTAAGACTATGACTACGATTTTTGAAAAAGGGGGGTGCCTAGCGATTTTAGGACCTTTAATCAAATCTTTCCATAAGAAAGGTGATAAGATCAGGTGTTGTAATTATAGTGGCCGTAGGTTGATTTCTGTGGGGAGCAAATTACTTAGTATGATGATACTTTAGATTTAAAGATGCTGTAGTTAAAGTTTTAAGAGAAGAAAAGTGTGGTTTTATATAGGGGGGAGGATGCGTCGACAAAATTTTCACTCTTATATTAATAATTGGAAAGTGCCTAAGTCATTAAACGCCTTTATTCCTCATTCTTATAGACTATGAGCAAGTGTTTGACTCAGATGATCAAGCAAATCAAGCAAAGTAAAAAATACTTTGATTGTACTACAAAATCGAATGCTGCTTGAATATCAACACTACACAAATATACAGGATTTCCCAAATTCTCAGCATTACTACGGATACGCTTCAGAAGGCGATGAATAAACCCACAATCCAGATGCTTACGAAAGCCAAACTGTCAATAATCTAGCACGCATTTACGTATTATTTCAGGCAGGATAAGACTTTCTAGAACCTTGCTTAAAACATTAGAAACAGTAATAGGGCGATAACTACTACAAAAATTGGCATTTTTTCATTTCTTTAAAAATATTCGTTATTGCGCCGGAACCAAATGAATTAGGTACTTGCCCAGTAACGATACGCGTTTAAAATAAAAGTGTCAGATGCTCGATCAGTAGACGAATTGCGTTTCAAGGTGGCGAGGTGTGATACCGTCTAAACCGGGAACTTTACGTTGCCTCAAAGGCCGGATTACACGCACAACCTCACTTTTAGGAGCAAAAAACATGTTACGTATATTCAATAGAGGGAAGTCTACTTTTTAATAAGGCATCACTTCCAGTTTCTAAATTCGAATCACGGGAGAAAAATACAGCAGAATAATGACGAAACGTTGTTCTTCGGGAATACCAACACTTGCTTTACTACGACCGCTCTGAATGTTTCTATACTTTTTCCACAGCAAGTATATGGACCCCCATGCTAGCTCTACAGGCGCTTATTCTGCCCATGAAATATAGACTCAGAAAATTTGCGTGGTCTTCGATAAAGGGGAGAAACACCCCCAAAAAAGACCCACAATGTATTGCTCCCGTCTGAATTAAAAATACAACCCACAAAAAAGATAACGGATATTATCAGCAGGAATTGGTATACACCTGGTTTCATTGCTTGGCTAATAACAGGGTGTTTCATAGCTACTTATTGTGATAATGAAAGATGGTCTATGATTGGTCAACTAAAATAATCACCCAATCAGAATCCAATTTACTTTCTTACGGGCGCTAAGTAAGTGATATGTCTTCTAAGCCAATATAAACCACTGTGATTGTTTGGTCTTCAAGAATATTGAATGTCTTTTTTATAGCTGCAATCTAGCTTTACTGTACAAATCATTTACATATAAACTCTAGAATAGTGTCAAGCATTTGACTGACAAGATAACGGGTTGGACTTTGACCTAGACTAACACCGGATTGAGTTTAAGCAATTCAAATATAAATTCGTATAAATTTAATTTTTGAGAACCGTTAAGTAGGACTTTCATAAATTGGCCTGAAATCAGGTAATTCTTTAGGGAGTGTAAGTTTAAGGATAAAATTACTGCTAACGGTTTAGTTCTTAGTAGTTCAGAGTACTCAACTGCTGTTTTAACTTGTATTCTACTAGGACTGCTGGTTTACCTTGATCCCCTATTAGTAGGCTCTCCTAGTTCAAGGACGTATTTTCTTCCAGGCAAATCCAGTAATGACTTGTTATAAACTAGTAACATGCGAGTTCAAATGGTTTGGTTTACAAAACCGCGTAGAATCTTTTATAATGACTCAGGAAAAGCGACTTTTCACGACTTTTCATAGGTAAGTACATTTGAAGGCATTTCTCTCTGAATAAATCAGTCCGTTACAAGCCAAATAATTTTGCTTTGTATATATGAAAGTTAAAGGAGTTTTTTACTTCAAACCAATTTAATAGTTCCGAGCTCAAAGAGACTGGTACACATTCCCTATACCTAAAAACTTTAGCAATATTAGCACCAAACTGCCTAAGGCTTTTAATAAATTTAGGCTATATATTTGCAAATTAGAGGGTAAAGTATAGCGAGTCCGCATGCAAAATGTGTTAGGGACAGTTATTCTTCATATTAAGAAAAGGGAATTGTTTCCCGACTTCAAACCGTTCCGATATGAAGTAAGAATTGTTTTCCGACTTCAAAATGTCAAAATACTTCCTTCCCCCCCTTCTGTGCAAATATATAGCCCAAATTATATATTTTCAATCTATTCTGTCACTTGTCTTTGTCTTGTCTCGCGCTAAGATGAAAGAAACTAACGAAGATACCGGTTTGCTCTCGAGCTTTACACAGCGTGAACTTGAGTGAGTTGTGCATAATACAGAAGTACCAAAATTCCTTCCCTCTACGTAAAAACAAAAACAAAACTGAAATATAATTCTCAAATTTGGAAAGCCTTATTTTACGGGGGGTATTCTCCCCCGGGAGGAGGTAAACGCGTAGAACCATGAGGAGGACACCCCTTCCACAATACCCCGCTCTTCATTCTAATGATAGATAGATAAGTGTATTTCAAAAGCCTAAGGGCCATATACACACAACAATATAAATAAATAACACACAAGCAAGAAAATTAAGCAACAGTACAAATTACAAGCACGCACAGAAACAGAATACAGCGCGAAAATATCTAAACTAACGACAAAATAAGTTAATCATAAAAACTTTTCTTCTTACTAAGGATTAACGGACTTTTCCCCTTTATTAATAATATTTTCACTCTTAACAACCTATTCTAAAAATATTGCCAAGGACCCCCACGCTTAATTTGTCGTCCCATAAATCTTCCGCTTTCCCGATTGAAAGAGGGAGAAAAAAAAAGAAGAGAAAAAGAAATTCTTGTGCTTTGTATCATATAACGGGAAAGAGAGAGCACTTCCAATCTTGATGGGAAAAAGTTGACTCTCAACTAGGATCCAACGGAGGAAATTTAGTGTAATTCTATTCCGGGAACGTGGAGAGAAGAAAGGATTTGCTTAGGAAATTCTCCAGATCTAGGCCTCAAATTATTAAGACTCGCTGTCTTTGTGACTTATAATAATAATTCATATTGTGTCTTATAATAATAATTAATAATAAATTATTCCAGAAAAAAAGCCCGTGGGCCATAGGAAAATTACATAATACACAAACAACAAATTAACTACATTAAATTAAAACTATTTAAAGAAAACGCTCCCGATGCACCGCTGCAATCCTGACAAACCTTGCTATCCTTTTGATACTCAGGAAATTTGTATCATTCATTCTATCTACCATCCATATCTCATTCAATTTTTCTTTACCATACACCTCACGCCTCCAATCATTCAATTCGACACATTCACACACAAAATGTATTAAACTTTCATCCTGAGATCCGCACATAGGACAAGCAATAGATACTACCTTCTCCCCTTTTCTCCCTTGATACTTTCTTTTCTCCCCAATCAAAAATCCATTTCCCCTCCAATCCAAATACGCCTTCAAATCCTCTCTACTTAACCCAACCTTCCAAAATACCTCCTCCCCCCAACTCCTCTTTATCTGTTTATAAAATTTTAACGACCCTGAACGATCCAGACTTGCCCACCATATCTGTATTTCTTGATTCTTCAATCTCTCTTGTACCTCCCTAATTACTATTTCCTCCATACCCATAATCCCCTTTCCTTCATTCCACCACTCTCCTAATCCACACTTGTCCAAGATGTCCTTAATCTCCGCCGGCCACCCTGTTTTACTATTCTGTCTCAACGCCTCTAAGTATGCTGCCTTTGCTACCGTAAATCTCTGCATCCCCAGTATCCTAACCCAATATCTCACCATGGTCACTAGCCTCATAGATCGCAGCGATACTAGCCCTAAATCCCCCTGGATTACCAAATTACTAAACGAATCCCATAGTCCTAACATCCTCTTGTAATATCTCATCATAACCACCTCAAGTTTTGGACCTTTCCGATAGCCCCAGATCTCTGCTCCATAATGCATCGCCGGTACTATCTTACTTGTCCAAATCCTCTTATGTACTCTAATATCTCTCACCCGTCTAAGACTACTCCTCGCTATTTCACCGCTAATATACCTCCCCCTTGCATTCGCTAGATCCAGATGCCCACTGAATTTCCCATTACTAGTAAACTTTACCCCAAGATAAACAAATTCATTATTCACTGGTATAGTTTCACCTTTAAAGAAAAAATTCACATCTTCACTTTCCATGGCTTTACGACCAAATACCATCACCACTGACTTCGATGTGTTCAGGATTAACTTCTTCTCTTCCAAATAAACCTCCGTAATCTCTAATAATTGTTGCAGTTTCTCCTTTGTTTCAGCCAGTAATACTATGTCGTCAGCAAATAGTAGTAAGCACAGTTTAAGCAAATCTATTGATAACATTGGTGCATTATTCTTAGCGAAAAATTCATTGGCATCATTTAAATAGAGGCTAAACAATTTTGGTGACAGCACACATCCCTGCTTTAGTCCCAATAAAGATTGCACCGGAGTTGAGCACTTTCCCGCGACTTTCACTACTAACTTCACGTATTTATACATTTCGCACAGCAACAATACGAAATAGTGAGGCAGTCCTAAAGATAACAGGTTTAACATTAACAGGTTCCTATCGACATTATCATAAGCTCCTTTCAGGTCTAAAAACGCTGCATATAACCTCCCCCCTTTTCCTTTCCTATACTGTTATTAAGAGTTTTCAAAAAGCTTTTTATTCTAATTTAACGAACCTTGTGTATCACTTGTTGTTCATAAAGGATTGGGATACAAAGTCGTACTTTAGCATAAAGAGCGAAGTATTAAGAGGGGGCATCCCCCACATCCCACCACTGAAAATTCCTCCAGAGAAATTTTAGCTCCACGAAAAATGTCTGTTTACTTCCCAATAACAAATGCTATGCGTAAGCAATAGGATTTTTTTAACCGAAAGTAAGGAACAACACTAAAACTTAAAATGAATAAAATTATTCTGTATATGACAGGGGTTGTTTTCTCTTCAACACCTCGCTTTTTATGCTATTGTTTGACTCTTGTCAATATTGTTTGATTCTTGTCACAACTCTACTTTTTAAAACAATGAAAACTTTAGCGTAAAGAGTGTGCGTTGAGGAGGGGACAGCCCCTTTTATATATGGAATAATTCCCGTTCGTTTTCAGTTTTAATGTCGCTCCTTACTTTAAGTAAAAAAAAACCTTGTTTTTTTTACTTAATTTCTGAACTTTTTTTTAACTAATGCAGGTTTGAATTTGGCTCACTGTACGTGAAAAGTTAAAAAAATTGTAAATTAATTTTGGGAGATTTATTCCATTTATGAAGGGTTGCCCTCTCCTTATTAACTTGTTCTTTACGTTAAAGCTGTTTAGCACTTTTAAAAAGCTTCCTATTCTAATTAAATGGCCCTCGTGCTTCAGTAAACGCTCTTAGAAAATTATTCCATTTATCTTCCGCCTTGTCAAATTTGAAACTCTCTAGTTTAGTATTCAATTGTTCCTGAAAAGTATTCAACTGTTCCCGAAAACCCTCTCCAACTCTTTCTGTTGGAAGTATTCAACTGTTTCTGAAAACCCTCGATCTTCTAGAATAATTATTTCAATACGTTCTCCATTGGGAAAAATACAAAAAAAACACACAAAAATAAAAACGCATCCGTCATCTGTCTTCTGACAAAAACAGCAAAATTTCACGTTTTTACAGATAGGTGCTTGAAACCTCTGTAGGGTTCTTTGGTACGCTGAATCTGATCGTTTGGTTTTCATTAAGATTCCTTGAATTATAGGGGGTATTCACCCCCCCCTCCTATTTCAGAAATCGGGGACATTTTGTCAGGCCCGTAACTTTTGATGGGTAACACTAAATTTATGATTCTTGTACATCTTAAATCTGCATAATAATTTGATTCTTTTGATGTATCTATAAATATAAAAATTACTTTTTTAGTGTTTTGGCTACTATTTTAATCTTTCAGTTGAAAAACTTATTTTTCTAAATTTTAATTTGTGATTGTTAATCAGATCAAGCCGAAAAATCTGGCTCCCTCAAAGTGGTTTCAGGCACCATCCGCTGTCCCCACTCTACATCCACTGACACTCTTTCATAATTAATGATCGGAAATTAAAAAAAAAGCTTATTGTTCCTATCAAACGTCCATTGTGTTTCAGGAGTCGCTCTTGAAAAATTGCGACAAAAAGTCTAAACTTACGATTAATTAGATGTATACGTATGCTAAAGTATACGTATACTATGTACTAAACTATAATATAAGTAATAATTTCTGTCCATTTTAAGTTTTGATGTTGCTCCTTACTTCCAGTTAAATGAACTTTTTTTTTGCAAATTTAGTTTTTAATCGTTCTCAAATAATACCGGGAAATCTGGCTCTCCTCCATGAAAAATTCCCTCCCCCACGGGAAAATTCCACCATAGAAAGCTCTTTTCACGTAAAAATACCCCACTCCCTCTCCAGGGATATTCCTCCAAGACAATTCCATTCTAGCTGAAAATTCCACCCAGAAACTTTCTTGCGGACGATCCCAGGGGAAAAATGTTTCTTGCGCACTTTCATTTGAAAAAGACTAATTTCTGATTGTTTTTAAAATTAGGCCGGTAATACCCTCCATGACAATTTTCCCAAAAACTGCCAGCAAAAGGGTATTTTCCCGCAAAGTTTTTTTTTGGGGGGGGGGAGTAAAAGAAACTTTTAAAAACACATCAAAAATGTGAAATTGATATCAACTCCCTTATGATTTCTGGGTATATTTCTGGTCTATGCTGTTATTCTGAAAGTAAAGAATAACATTAAACCCCAAAATGAGCAGAATTTATTCCCTACAGGAGGGGGATTGCCCCTTTCTTATTTATTGCTCCTCTTTGGCATATTTCGAGAAGATATGCTTTTGAAACAATTCTATTTTTATTCTTTAGGCAAGTATTTTGCTTGTTGGATCAATGGCATGGAATGACTATGGAAGATATTAGAGTCTTAGAAAATCAAGTCCAAGAAGAGCTAGATAGGGTAAGACAATTACTAATTACCCTACACTTTTTTTTTATGAAACTGATGCTTTTTTGTAGCTCTGAACACGGCTGATTTTTGGAGTTTTGGTAATTCTTTTGAGTCCCAAATTGTTCTGTACATTTTTTACTAAAGAAAATTTTTGATCAGTTTTATGCATTAGTAGGTTTCTAAAGATTGTTCTTATGGATGAAGATTTATGTATGGTATCCAATAAAGATGCTTCTAGTATGAAGGAGGTTACTGTCACCCTTAGGGGTAACGTTATAAACTTGTAATTAATAAATATGATATTATGTGTACTATTTTTTATATAAAATATAATAAATAACAACTTTGAACATTTTTTTTAGTTGGAGGGGGGGGTAAACTTCTACATTCTAGTGTTTTCATAGGCTCACTCCAGGGGAGGTGGGGTCTTGGAGGGAATGGCCCCTACGTTTGGGTGTGGCAGTATGCATTTAAGAACAATCTAATATAAAACGATGTATGCTACCTAGAAAACTAAACCATCCAAGAAGGGCTCCTTCAAAAGAGACCCTAAACTTTTTGAAGCACGGACATTTCTGATAAATATGTAACAAATGTTGTAATCTAAATCTATAAGACGATGATCAACAGCAACCATAGTTTTTGAACAAAAATTTCGAGCTGTTATATCCTGATATCCAGGATTCTAGAACTGAAAACTTGGTCTCCAGGATCTGCAGTTGTCTTAAGTCTGGCTCCTGATGGTCGATCTTTGAAATCCTGCGTGGCTACACTTGTACCTCTGAAGCTAGTAACATCTCGCATGTATGTTGTAAAACCAAAGACTCAAAATAATTCTGGAATCGTGTGTATGCACACATAGATCTCTGAGGCTGAAACTTGTCATTATACGGTTAGACCGAAAATTCGATAATGGAAGCTCTCCTGTTCAGGGAGTATTCAATTGTATGATTTTGATCAACAGAAAGAAAGACAGAATTTGTATAGAATGGGACCCAGTCCATCATTGATTGCTCAGTACGTCATTGCAACGAAGTGAGTGGGGGAGATAGAATATCAGGCCCTAAGTACAATGCGCAGAGAGGTGCCAAATTATCTCCAATAGAAACAATATTTTCTGGATACAGTAGCCGACTTGCTGTAATAGTATTTTTTTTACTATGTATTATGTTATAAAATAAATAATATTAGTAAATGTGTCTACTTATACAATATTATTAAATTTTTGTTTGCTTGTCAACTGTATATTTTTAAAACGACTCTTTAAACTTTAATAATAAACATTGTCTTTTTGACTAATTCTAGGTTATGGTATATCCGATTTTTCCAATTACAGGTGCTCATATCCGAATCCAATCCTAGTCTATTTTTGTCCCTGATTAGAGTTTTACCTGGGCCTGTGTCTCTATTTATCCCTAAAAATAGTATGGTATTTTGTAGAAACGCAGTGGACGAAAATAACACCTTTAGATTCAGTGTATCAGAGAATCCCACTGTAGAGGTTTCAAGCTGCTATTTTCAGAAATGTGGAATTTTATATTTTTTGCCAGACGAAAGATCACGGATATGTGTGTGTGTGTTTTTTGTTGTTTTTTTTTTCAGGGATGATCGTATCGACCCAGTGCGCCTTGAGCATTGGGAGAGGGTTCATTCTAACAGGAATTAGAAGTTCTAGTGCCCTTTTTAAGTGACCAAAAAATGGAGGATAACTAGGCCCCCTACCACGCTATTTTTTTTCAAAATCGTCCCATCAAAATTATGAGATCGCTGTTTTGTTAAGCATAGTTAAAAGTTCTATGTCTTAGGAGATAACATAACCCCCCAGAGCCCCGGGAGAAAGCTCTTTAAGTTATAAAATTTGCACATTGTTAACGTATAGTATTTGTTATTGGGAATTATGGATACATTTTTTGGTTGGGGAGGGGAGAAAGAATTTTCTGCTTGGGGGGGGGGGGTTGCACCGGGAGAATTTTCTATGGAAAGCGAGTGTACGTTACACTTTATCAGCCTTAAAATCACGAGTTCACCTATACAGTGCAACTTGTAATATAAATAAAACTTTACAAACATTTAGTGCAATAAAACAAATCTGGGTAAAATATCTTAACCACCTCTCAGAAAAAATTTTGAAGTATAAAAAGTCTTGATTTATATTCTTTGGATCCATTTTCAGATTTCCCCGAATTTCTGGAGCTTGTCTATCATATTCACAGTGTGATCTGATGAATTGCAAAATCCAAGTTAAAAAATATTTTACTTTCTCTGCTTTGAAGACAAGTATGAAATCATCGACCATTTTTTATTTTATGAAGGCTTATGTTCTCTAGAGAATTTTATTATATACAAGGATATATATATATATATATATATATATATATATATATATATATATATATATATATATATATATTGATCTGTATGAGTATTAACCATTTTTATTTTCTTTTTCAGCAACGAAGAGAAGGTCAAGTTCGAGGTATTACTGCTGCTTCTGACTGATCTCACTTACATCTAGGCGAAGACAACGAAAATACTAAAATCTCAGATACAATAACTACGGAAATACTAATCAAGAAATGTCATAGGTTGAAAATATTTTATGTATTTCGTCTGCTGTGTTGTCCTGGGACTCGATAGTTTTTTTTTTTTGTTTTTTTTTTCTTCTTCTTTCTTATTTTGTTCAATCTGGGTATTATTTTTGATAGACCAGTTTACTAAGGCTAAAATCAACAAAATCGGCTAGTTTATGAAAAAAAGAATAAGTTACCACTGTTGCGGTTCAAAATAGGAAATTCTTCATATACTGCGCAACTTGGGAAAATTTAGGATTCGATGCTAAATTTTGGTCGAATTAGATTGTTCTCAAACGCAGCTTGTTTAGGCTTTCAATCGGCTAATGTTTTGGCTTTACTTCCTTACATTATTGTTGGTGACCTAACTAAGTAAACTGATCTATTTCTACCAATTGACTTAAACTGATTCCTGATTTAGACCATGTTTTTCTTTTCTTCTATCTTGTAGATTAAGGGTAAGGGCAGTTTTTGGTTGACTGTTCCAAGTAATTTTTTGCTAAATCTTTTGTGTCCTGAAGTAATGTTAATGTTGTATGTGTATAGAGAATTCCATTCTTTTTGTCTTACAATAGTTGAATATTTCAAGAAAACTCCCTAGTGTTTGAATAAAAGTTTAAGTTGCTTGTGGTATCGAATTATTTAAGAAAAATTTAAGTGTAAAGGTTCCTGGGTAGACGCTGCCATCTTTATTTGGAGAACCAGATGTCGTCAGTTGCCTGTTGCAAGTATTTCTATCCCAATATTTCAAAGCCAGTTGTATTAAAATAATCTAACCGATCAACTTCAAGATTGCACCAGTTCCAAAATGTCTGAAACTATCAATAGGCTTAAAATTTTCCCCAAAAAAAATGAGTTACCTGTAAAAATAACTGGATGGAGCTTATTTTTAGTTGTTTTCGCTCTCGTGTAAAGTATTTGTCGCTTAATATAACGGTTTTGAATTTCCTATGTAGAGCTGCCTTTGCCTCAGTTAGAGCTGGGAACGTACTCTACAATTTATTTCTGAAGGAGGATGGGCCAACATCTCGTATAGGGAGGTAGTCAGATCGAGGAAATGCAAATCAGGAAAAACATAAAACGCTTGAAAAGGAGAGGGAACAAAGAAAATATCAATTTAAATATTTGCAAATAAACACATATGCTATAGGATGAAAATTAATGGGTCTAATCTATTAAGGGGAACCCGAATTTGTAATACAGATGGGTACATATTATTTATGAGCTGAAAATTTGGCAATCTTGTGTTGACAGAAGTTGTAGAGGATTTGCAAATCAGATTCTAACCAAAAATTTCACTGGACATTCGTGGGGACGTGAAACTATTGGAAGCTATCATCAGGAAATAAATAGTCGACTAACTGCATGGATTTGATGTTGGCCAGTTGTAAGGAGTACCAAAATCATCGTTAGATATGAGAAAGTTGCCAGCTTTTACCGTTTATGGCACTTTCATTGCGCGATATATTTACAATCAAATTAAATGCATTGTGGTTCAACCTAGCACATAATCCTGGTTGCAAGCAGTAGCTGCAGTATAGTAAAGGGCGAACTACAGGCCAGTGTAACCGTAATATGAAAAGGAACTGTATCTAAAGAAACTGTATTGCGACAAATACTTCCCATGTAACACTATTTTGAAAATTGCAATGTTTATTGAAATGAACCATGGTTTGTTAGTACGACTGGAATTTTTTTTTTAATTTTGGAAGAAGAAAACAGAACTAAAAAAATCCGTCCAATTGAATTAAAAAGTCCCCATCTTGAACGAAAAAGGAAATTCACATTCTCGTGTGGGGTATATGGATGTGTCTCTTTCCACGAATGACCATATAAAATGTCTAGATCCCTTTTTAGGTAAGGCAGATACCAGAGCAAGATACTTTACCTACATCTTATCTCTACGTCCATCACAAGGGACAGATACCTTAAGACCATCAAGTAGTTACAGACCAATTAGAAAATTTTGTATCAGTAAAAACGTAAGTCAGTGATCTCAGACATGGGATTGCTTTCAGGTCTTTTACTGTCCGGGGTGAACTGCCTTTCTCGGAAGACGGTTCAAAAACCCCACCTGATTTATACAGGGTATGGCTGATAGCTAAGCTTGTCAATAGTCTTGGTACTAACAAGTCGTCCTAGTATAGTCAAAAGCTTTTTTGCGTTTAAATTTTTTCAGCTTCTCCGCTTTTCTGTAGACGCATATTATTAAACATAAGGCAAACTAGTTGATATTTTCTTCAGTTCTGTCATGTTGTAATATCGATGTTAACCAACGTCGGCTCCTCGCTTTGAAATTATCCTTTTAATTAAAATTTTCTCTTGGTATTTCTTAGTTTCGTTTAAAACTTTTGAACGAAACTTAAGAAATACCAAGAGAAAATTTCAACATAAACCAGTGTGAATCGGATCTTTTGACGAAGATATCTCTGTGGATAGAAAGCATGTAATGTATTACATCTCTACACAAAACTGGCGGATCTACCAAAGGGGATATTTTTTAGAACAGCAGGTACTAGTCCCAAGTAGGTGGAGGATTTTCTCATGGTTAACACATATCAGTTCTTTTTTATTAGTAGCATTCCTCTACATTCCACCAAACTGCATCAATATTTAGCCTACAGCTGAAGTCTGAATATCAGCTCAATCGAAACGCTTGGTGTGCCTCATTTGCGTGAATAGAATAAGTTTCGAGCAAAACAATGGGGAACAGAAGCCGCTCTTGTTCCTGCTTGTTGAGAACCATCGCCAGTGATATTAAACCGTTCATGGACAGTAAAGTATGATATTAAACCGATAAACGGTAAGTAATGAGCAAACATTATCTATTGAAACTGAAAATTAAAATATTGAATTTTGTCATTGATATACATGTCAGAAGAATCTGCATTGTATTGTGTTTTCAATATTCGAAAATCATAAAGTTTAAAGCAGCTCATCAAACAATTGTTGGCGCAATAAAATTTGGATAATTTGAAAGGGGGGGAAACGGTCCCTACAGAGTCGGTGATCGTCATTAAAGTTACATGACTAATTTCAATTAATCTGGGGATTTTAGACTAGAGGTTTCAGAGTCTTCTCTGTAAATATTTGATTTCTTTCCAAGAAGGATGGACAGGGGTGTGTGTTCATTTGCTTGTTTCTTTTCTTTGAGGGGTTCATTGAAATAGGAAATGGAAAGTTATAGTGTTTTTTTAAGTGATAAAACAGATTGCATCTCACTAAAGTTCCGATTTACGGCATTTTATGCCGTTATTATTCGAAACTAATGCTAATGAATGATGTCCACCGTTATATATAGGATAATCAGTGTCCGTTTTCAGCTTTATCATTGCTCTTTGCCTTCGTTTTAAAAAACGTTTTTTTTTTTTTACTGAATCCATAAGATGGTCATGAATATTTTTTTCTACGAGTGGCGATCATATAAAACCAGTGGTCATGGAATATCGAGAGAGGTTTGATTGTATCAAAAATCTAAAGTTCTAGTGCCCGTGACAAAAGAGATCGTGCCATGGCAATGTGACAGTTTCTGCTATTTTTTTGCCGTATAATAGCAATTTTGGCCTGACATCAAACACTATCGAGCAGAAGCTCTGAGGTAGCCAATTAGTCTAGAACAATTTGTAGCATTACGATTCTTGCCATCAATTTCCTCCCGTGATAGGGAAAAGATCCCCAAACTTATGAAATTTAAGGCCTATTAACACCTGAACTGTCAAGTTCAATGGTTTAATATTTCTTGCATACAGCTTGCTTGGGGTTTTTGTGCTTGCCTATCAAAATTCATGTTAGTCCGAGGATTTTCGCTCGAAATATAGGCAGGGCCGGGAAGTTGCACTCACGCCTAAAAATCCATTCCTTCTGTAGATTTGGCTCAATGTGCTGATCACACCATATACAAAGTACGTGTAAAGAAGAAAGGGAATGGACTCTGTTTCACAAGCATAGTGGATTCCAACAGTGTGAAATTTAACAGACAATATCACTGGTAAAATCGTAAACAATCACTTGATAAAAAGTTGTTTCTTCATATGATGCTGTCAAAAGTTCAAAGTCATCCTCAGCCTGTAGTCAAATTAAAAATACAGTTTATCCTTTGCTTGACGCAAGCCAAAATATATTCAAGTCAAGTCACAAAACTAAAATGTTTATTTGAAAACCGTGGCAACATGTGACTATTACTCTGTGAGGTAGTATGTTACAAACTGCAAAGAATCAGTCTATTATCAGCATGGGCTAAGCTAAGATTTTACCCGAGGGAAGGGGGACTTCAGAAAACTTCCCTCTTACTTTTCGAATTTTTAACTTCAGTGTAGGAAGGGCCACAGTCTCCTGGCTAAGCCCATGAGCATAAGCTTATCAACAAGTTAAATAATAAATAAACTTGCTCGTCAACATTTCAAATTTTAGCATGGATATGCACTTTTGACAAATATCTTGAGATTCTAGTATATATTGAATTCCAAAAATACAAAATATTTCCTCCATCTGAGGAAATATTTCGACATGTTTATTCAATTGCCACCCATTGAAAAACCTGAGCTTCCTTAGCATAAATTAAAAACAAAACAAATATAGAATGAACAATGACTCAATAAAAATAAAATAAATAAAGGGAATATAAAGAACTATCAAGCGCCTTCAGTGTGAAGCAACAAAGTTACCCGGGCAATGATGGTGAATGTCGTGTTTTGTATCGGGGCGACTAAAAGAAAAGACATTTATGGTTTCTTAGATACCACTTGCCCATAAAAATAAGAAAACATTAGCAATACACGTGCATAAATATGACCTGAGTAGTTTCTAGGTTGATCAGATAATAGGGACAATATATACTTCGCGAAAGTCAATCTACATTTTGAACTACCATCTGAATTTCATTCGTATCTTTGAGTAGATGAAATATAGATAACAACAATATATTCCCTATGGTCAAGATGTATAATTTAACACGCAATCCACATTCTGCCAATCCAAGAAAAGTCTCCGAGTCTAATGTGTCAAGGTAGATTTAACTCGAAACAGTGTGACGTAACAAGTTTGACCTTAGTTTGGAAACATGTGTTCAGAGTTGTCATAAGACAACGGATCTGGGCCGCAAGAAAATGACCCCACTTCTGAAAATTTTTTAGGATTGATTTCTCTCCGATTTTCCTACCAAAGATGAAACAATTTTCATCAGTTTTATACTACCGATATTTTTGCTTAACAATTGGAATGTCAATCAACAATAGGGAACCAAAATTTGATTTTATTCTAATAACTAGATTCTTGTCTTGTTTCTAATTTCCATAGCATGTCTACTGAGCAAGGTTGTTGATTTGGCACTATCAAATTGTCGGCCTTTTTTAAATATCAAAGAAACATAAACTATATTTTTAAATATCCGGGAATCTTCACTAGTTATTTGCAAATATGGATCCCAATGTTTTTATTTTCTCTATCCCTTTCTCCAACTTTTCCTCAACGAAAATTCTCAAATTTTCTTAAGATCTTAAAATTTTGTTGCTTACATAGATAGATAGATAGATTTGTTCACACGAAAAGCCCAATTGGGCCATGGTGACATACACAAAATTTATAGATTTATTCGCTACTCGTACACATATGAGTAGCTTTTTGATTAATGAACTGTTTATTTTTTCTCCCTTAATTGTGTAATTGCATAGCAAATACGTGCAAGTTCTCTTTTTCAATATTACCAGAGGAATGAAGAAAATATTATCAGTTCCCCACATAAGTGTATAAAAAAAGCTGCGTTAACGGATTAATACTGCATTCCAAAAAAAAAAAAAATCAAATTGTTTATTGTTCCCAAATAATGAAAGAATTCACCAGGTTCCTTTGCTCTCAAAGAAATTTGCGATTGCGGGCTAAGACCCTTTAGGCGAAATGCCATAGCAGTCATGTCAGCTATGCTTTTGAATCTCTTTTTGTTTGATTAAAAAATTGGCAATATAAAAATATTCTTCGTGTTGGACTTCCTCCCGTAAAATGTGAAACCGTTTATTCTTCTCATTTTTCGCACTGCAAAAGTAGTCTAGGCCCAGTTTCTGTGAAAAATCTGATTGTTGAAACCTGAATTTAAACAACAAAACAGAGTATAATTTCTCTCTTTTGATAATTGGATAAAAAAATGAGAATCCAGATTACCAGTTTTTAAACTAAAAAGGCTTATACAAATCAATATATTCTATAGCAAAGTCATTGCTCAAAGCCAATTTGCTCTACGATTGCTAGAAAAATTTTATATTCTCTTGTACATTGAGAAACAGGTACGATAGAGAAAAAATTATCGGTATTAAGAGTTAATAAACATATTAATATTGATACACTGCCCGTGCTGTAGTGGAGATATGATGACGTGCTCATCAAGTACATACGATAAACAGGCCTACGAATATTTATCGTAAGACAAGCAGCAGGAATTTATTTGCGGGAGGGAGGGTGTACACTTTAAAAATATTTCCTACAATAAATTGAATGAAGTACGTAGAAAACATGGTAAAAGTGTGAGAATCTCAAGATGTATGGGAGGGTGAATTATATGCACAATCCCCTTCCTTGCACACGTACCTACTGTGAGCCATCAATATTGTTTTAACTGGACAAAAAAATGCTTTAATACCGGTAATAGCATGCAATGGCCTTAATTTTCAAAATTAGGGGGGGGGAATGTATTTTTGAATATATAGGGGGAACAAATTTGTCGTTTCTTTCAATATTTTCAATGAAATTTTTTCAAAATGTACAGGGAGGGGGGAGGGAAAGAAATTCTTCCCTGTCGTGCAATTGGCTCCACTAGATACATGAGCAGCGTTTAAAAACTGATATTTAGTGCTAACATACGAATAAGTTTTTTCTGTTCGCTAAAGCTTTCATACCTAAAAGACAACTTTATGGACGTCCAATTTATAGTGTTACTTGCAGCGTTAAACCATTTTATATTATTTACGGGCAATTTTTTTTCAAAAAGTTGTCATATTTAATAGGTAAATACAAAATATGGTACAAATGAATGTACGATTTCAACTCTGTCCATTTGTATTAACATTAATACAAAGTTATGCGTGGAACACGACAAGAATATTTAAATACTTTCAAAATTAAAAGAAATATTAGCCGGGCCCACAAGAATTAATTTGAAGGAGAGGGGGCTATTCAAAACATATAAAATGTGAATCATGAGGAATTTTGGAAGGAATCACGATATTTAAGGGGGTTCGACCCTGGAGACCCAACCTAATGGATCTAGGTATTAGAAAGACCCCTGGTTGATAAAAATGTGACTTCAATAATGTTATGCAAGTTTGTCATCCCTAATTTGAGTTTTGGTTGATACCATTACATTGTGGCTGTATCCAGAATATGACACCTTTACCTTCACTAAAAGAGAGAACAAATGTTTGCAAACCAAATACTTACACTAGACTACAACAAGTGACATATGCGTATCTAGAGTTCTAGCCCTCCCCCCATATTTTTCGAAATAAATTGTGTCCCCTCTTAATTTTAGAAAATCGATGCCGCTGGCTACTACACCCGAAATATCTACCACTATTCAAATAGTAATAGTTGTGAATATTTGACTGGCTTTCAATAGTAGCAGGTCCATAGGGGGTGCACTCTAAATCTTTTCTTAGCTTGGATTTCATTTACTTTGGATAGTTTTCACTTATATTTTTACGGACCCGTAACGAAAAAATACTATATGGATTCTGATTCCACATTTTGTAGTATCCAGAAAATCGGTATCTGGAGAATTGAAAATGTACTAATTCTCTGGATTCCACAGATTAGATGCTGTTCAATATCAGAGATTAATTTTCTTTCTATTGTCACTACTAATATATTGAGCAAACAACAGAAAAATAAAACATCAAACGAACAAAAGAAGAAGAAAAACAGGGGGGGGGCATCTAAATCCAAAGGTGGAACTATATAGTGGTATTCACGAAAATATCAAGAGATCACACTAAGATCCATATTTTCTATGAAAAAGATTACAGGCGATACAAAACATCTGGCTAAACTTCTTGAATTAAAACCTAGAATCAAGACATTAAATCAGAAATGTTTTATATCTTATTTCTGATAAATATCGTCTGAGAGAAAGATTTCTTTCTTACGCCTCTGATACTTGTTTAAGAAACGAGTTGAAAATAGGCGATGAAAGAAAAGCATCGATGACTAGAATTGAATAATTGCCTATTTCAGGATTCATTTTGACTTTCTGTTTTATTTGCTTTTTTGGCTGTTGAGTGGTGAGGTGTTATATTCTTTCTTTTTTTTATCCAGCTATTTTTCCTTTTCTTGTTTTTACCTGTTTCTTACAGGTAAAAAATACATATTTTTTATCAAAGAAATATAAACTATATGTACTGATTAGGCATAAAAAAAACAAGAAAATTGAATTAGATTTCGTAATCCGTGAAGACAAATTACTGGGAATACTTTTGTCATTAATAAAAGAAATATTTGCCTGCCTATTTCAGTTACACATATCAAAACCGACAGGCGTGTATTACAGTTTTTAAAGAAAACGAGTTACGGGGTTATCAATTCACAGAAACTCCAATGAGCTTCCTTAAGGGTAAGTCTACTGTCTAAGCTACTTTATAAGACGTATACTAAGCCGTGCATGATAACAAACAGTATGCACGGATAAAACTCTGCGACTAAAACCGAAATAGTAATAACAAAAAAAAACTGTTACAGGGTTCTCGAGCTACAGGAACTCCGATGAGCTTCCTTATGGATAAGTCTTTACTCTCTAGGCTATTTTGTAAGATGTATAGTAAGTCATGTATCCCCGGTTCAATAGTAACCCGGCTCAATAGTAACTGAAACTGTAAAAAACGGAATTTTGATACCAATAGATACATCAAAAGAATCAGATTTTGATTCTCATTTCAAGTATATAAGTTTTATCAAGTTTAGTCCTACTCATCAAAAATTACAAGATAGCCTTCCTATAGATAGCCATTTTGTTTTGCACAGTAGAACAATCTAATGACTATGTCTTTGAAGATGACTTAATCCCCCACAATCCCCGGGGGAAGGCCTGGAAGTTACGAGCTTAGCCCATTGTTTACGTATAATACTGGTTATTGGGAAGTATACAGACGTATTCAGGGGGGATTTTTTCTAATAGGGGGAAGGGTCAGGGAGAGGAAGTTACATGGGTGGATAAATCCATGGAGAAATTTTTCATGGGGAAGGGAATTTTCCATGATAGGGTGCCGGATTTCTCACCATTATTTAAAAAACGATCAGAAATTCAATTAAAAAACGCATTTTTCAAGTGAAATAAGGAGCAACAATAAAACTTGAAACGAACACAAATTATTCCGTATATGAAGGGGTTCGCCCCGTCATCAGTACCTCGCTCATTATGCTATTTTTTTTAGTACTTTCAAAAGAGCTATTTATTCTAATTAAATGGTCTTTGTGATTCAGGCTTCATTCTTAAAGAACTGTAGCGTAAAGAGCGAGGTATTGACGAGGGGGCGAACAACCTCATATGCGTAATAATTTCTGTTTGTTTTAAGTTTTAATCTTGCTCCTTACTTTAAGTTAAAAAAAACTTGTTTGTGTATTTAATGAAGAGTAAGGACGGAGAAACCTCTAAGAGTAGAATCGAAATAATAATAACAAAAAAAGTTGAATAAACGGTTTATTCATAAAAGAATCTGCTTTTGATGCTTATACTAAATATGTAAGTTTCATTAAGTTTGGATATGCTTGGACTTAACTGACTAACCGTATTTCAAACAGTAGGTGGAACGAAAAGTCTGGTTCAATCCCATTTTCTAGGGTTATAATAAGAAAAAAGTTGAGATGACTAGGACAAATTTTGCGGATAAAGGACGACAGATTTCAAAGATAGTCCTTTTCAGCCAACCGTCTAGGGCTAAACGAAAAGCAGGTCGTCCCCGGTTAGGGTGGGAATATGCCGTAAGGAAAGATTTAAGAGAATTGGGGACTTCCTTGGAGGATGTAAAGAGGAGGCTTTTAATAGATTGTGATGGGGGAGGAGCGTTCGTAGCTGTTTTAGCCTTAGGCGGCTTGGCGCTACGTGGAGTTTTTAATAGTGGTAGTAGTAGTACTTCACATTGATGAAAATAACACCATAAATTCAAAATGCCTGATAATCTAATACTAGAGGTTTCAAGTCCCTTTATTTGAAATATGAAATCCTGCATTTTCTTAAAAAGGATTGGGTAGTGTTCTTCAATTTTCAATTATTTTCTTCTTCTTTTTTCTTTTTTTTTCTCACTAGAGGCAATAGTATTAAACCAGTAGCCACCAAATATTTGGAGAAGCATCATTCAAAATGAGATTTAAATTGTTAATGCCCTTCGCAGCAACAAAAGATATCACGCGGAATCACGCCAAGAAATAAGGCTACATTCCACCAGTGCGTGCCACAAAACAGCAATAGCCTGAATATAGGCAAAATACTGTCGATTAAAGATATACTTCTATCTATCGAAAGAATACATCCATAGTTTCCAAGGTCAAACTGCGTCACGGTGGGGTATTCGTCCCTAAACATGTTCACAGTCCGTAAAATCACAGTTAAACTAGTAGTCGATAGTCCTTAAGCTCCCAGTTATACAGCATCACAGTCCCTTTAATTGTTTGCCAACTATTAGAGGGAAGTTCAGTGGACCTTTTTGTGAGAAAAGTAAGTATTTCAAATCCACTTAATCTAAAGGTGAGAAGCCCCCTCCCCCCTTATATTTAGCATAATTTTATTAAAAAATAACATTAATTTAAAAAAAATAGTTCATCTCAAGTGAAAGTAAGTTGACGTTTAACCTTACTAACAGCAATCATTCTACGCATACAGAGAACTGACATTCCCTAAGCACCCCCCCCCCCTTCTTTTTTAAACCGAAGCTTCAACATATAATAGATTCTGATTCCAAAAAAAGGGGGGAAATCTCCCTTGTCATTTTTGTTCTTTTTATATCCGTGCTTTTTCAATACATCATAAAAAGATAGGGAGGACAGAAGTGACTGGAGGAGGGAAATATTTCAGCATAAGTTGCATTTTTCAGGTTCCAAACTAACTTTCACCGCATGTATTTCAATATACTAGAATTCCAATCCCTCTAAAAGTTGTTTAATTGCACCGCTGGCATAGCCTTGTTTGTAAGCGACATTTCTACTTTCATCTACAAAGAAAATTATACATAAAACCCTACATTAGAGAGATCCCGAGATTCTGGCAAGAGATAAAAAAGAAAAAGAAACATTCCGCTAATAGCCCATTGATTAAGAGCTTGGTTTGGGAAACTGAAGTCCATATCTTTCTTCAATGAGTTCTTCCATCAACTTAACATTTTTCTTGATTCCTCTCTCAAAAAATTTCTGGATGAATCTTTCAATGAGCCAGTTAGCTGGTCCAAGTCCTTTTACAACAATCTGGCCTTCTTGTTCAATTTCAGTCCTGAGAAAAAAAAAGAAAATAAGAGCCAGGTTATATCATAGTTTTGTCCGCAGGGTAATGTAACGCTTTATGCAATTATTAAATATAATTATTTCTACAGAATTTATTCGCCATGTAATTCAGTTATAGTCAGAACCTACTTTACCAACAGGCTGAAAAACTACTCAAAATAAGGGAACTTCCTTAGTTTATTGTAGTCAATGGTGTTTTTTTGTTTTTTTTTCGACACTCAGTCAACAACTAAGACACTTCTAATCCACCAACTAGCTGAGTTTGTTGTGTACAAAGGTGCTTTTTATTAATTTTTTGATACTGAGTTACCAAATAAGGCTTTATTGTAAAACTTCCCTTATAGGGTTGTCGTATCATCGCTTAAAATATACGCGACTTTATTAATTTCGACTTTATGTATAACCCAATACCAAGCAATGCTTTCTAAAGACTTTATTGTGTCATTTCCCTCATAGATTTGTCGTATCATCGCTTAAAATATATACGACCTTATTAATTTCGACTTTGTGTATGTGCTGTAATACTTTTCAAAAGGGTTTGTTGCATCATTCCCCTCATAGGGTTGTCATTATCAACGCTTAAAATATGTACGATTTTATTAATTCTGACTTTATACATGCCCCAATACTAAACAATACTTTTCATAAGGCTCTATTGTATCATTTCCCTCATAGGGCTGTCTTATCATCGCTTAAAATATATTCGACTATACTAATTTTGACTGTATCCACACTTCAATACTAAATAATACTTTTTAAAATGATTTATTATGTCATTTCCCTCATACAGTTGTCGCATCATTGCTTCAAATATTTGTACATAAATATATATCATATCATCGACTTTATCAATTTCGACTTAATGCATATCCCCAATACTAAGAAATACTTTTCAAAAGGCATTATTCTATCATTTGCCTCATAGGGCAGTTGAGTCATTGCTTAAAATATATACGACTTTATTAATTACGACTTTATGAATGCCCCAATACAAACAATACTCTTCAAAAGGTTTCACTGTATCATTTCCGTCACAGAGCTGTCGTATCACCGCTTAAAATATATACAAACTTATTAATTTCGACTTTATGCGTACTCAATACTAAGCAATATTTTTCAAAAGACTTCATTGTATCATTTTCCTCATAGGGCTGTCATATCATCGCTTAAAATATATACGGCTTTATTAGTTTGGACTATACATATTCCCTTTACAAAAGGCTTTTATATTTCAAAAGGTTTTATTCTAGCATTTTCCTTATAGGCTGATGTATCATAGCTTAAAATATATACAGCTTTACTATTTTCGACTTTATGCATTACCCAATCCTAACCAATACTTGTCAATAGGCTTCATTCTATCATTTTCCCCAAAGGACTGTCGTATCACCGCTTAAAAAATATGCGACTTTATTCATTTCGACTAAATGCATATACCAATCCCATGCAATGCTTTCCTAAAGGCTTTATTATATTATTTCCCTCATAGGACTGTAATACCATCGCTTAGAATATATACGACTTTATGAATTTTGACTTTATCCATATCCTAATAGTAAGGAATACTTTTCAAAAGGCTTTATTGTATCATGTCCCTCATACGGCTGTTGTATCATCACTTAAAATATATAGAACTTTATTAATTTCGACTTTATATATACCCAAATACCAAGCACTACTTTTCAAAAGGCTTTATTGCATCATTTCCGTCTTAGGGCTGTCGTATCATCGCTTAAACTGTATACGACTTTATTAGTTCGATATTATGCATACCCAATACTAAGCGATACTTTTCTTTGTTAGTTTCGACTTTATTCATACCCCAAAACTAAGTAATACTTTTCAAAATTCGTTTTTGTTTTCTTTATCTTTTATTTTTAAATTTATTTGTATTTTTCGTTATTGTCTTGATTTTCTAAAATTATTTTTTATTTTTCGTTATTTTTATTTTAAATTTGTTTTTTATTTTTATTTAATTTTTTTATTTTAGATTCGTTTTTATTTTTCGTTATTTTTTCATTTTAAGGGCAAATAACCGTATGAATACTGCAACTCCACCTCGAGGCTACGTGAGGAAAATCTGCAGCCCATTGGAGCGTTTTGTGATTCACTTCAAGATCGTCAATGTACCACTACCAACTATGAGTTTGCTAAAAAGTTTGGGCAAAGGGAGGGTGTACAAATAGGAAGGATTATTGCAAAACGTACTTGAAAAGTGATGTAGTGACGTTATTGGATATTGAGTGTAAAAACACGGATAAAATCTATCAGAAATTTGGGTTAGTTTAGGTTATAATTTTTCAACTCATCATCTGGTGGCGGACATAATTTTAGAAATCAATAACAAAGAAAAGAATCTGAATACCGATAAGGTTCAGCATCTGTTTGTAGAGAGATCAATGAGGGGAAGGTATGTTTTCCATGAGGATTGTATATTGAAAACTGATCCGACTGCAGTTTTTAGTCGAATGCAGTTTTTATGGATTTGAATACCCTTTGTTTCACTATTCTTTGTCGTATGGTTATTACAAACGGCTTAACAATTCTAGTGCTCAAAATTCTCCCAACATTACCACCTTTGAGGAGAATGGGCCGCAAGGATGGTTTTTAGAACTGATAGTGAAACACCTTTGGGACATCTTGACTCGATAAAGAATTTTGTTTTTCCGTGGATAAACTGACTAGCGACTAAGGACTCTTCGAATCCATATAATTTATCTTCGTTAAAGGATGAGGGTATGCACTGGATATTTTCAAAACAAAAATCATTGCCGACCATGATCCGAAACAAAATATTGTTGTTCATCATACTCTTTTGCGATGGATGGTAGCCAACGGTAACAGAATCACAATGATTCTTTGAGCCCTCCAATTGATCAAAAGCCCTACATGAAAACGTTTATTGACACTTTTGTCAGTAAACGTTAAGAATCAAAAATGAAGGAAATAAATCCATAAAATCATTTTAGATTCAGCCTTCGGTGAAATGAACGAGAGTGTATGCAACAGGAGTTGATGTGACGGTGTAGACAACCCAAAGGAATGTGCTTGAACCATTGCCGATCCCAACTTCACATTATTCACCATCATTGACTCCAGTATACTTATTTTGCATAGGAAAAAAGAAATTTCATTTTAAATAAAAATATTGCTGCTGGTAATTCAATTACAGAAACCTCAAAAAACTCGTGTTGGCATTCTTTTACAAAGTCTGTAAGTTCCAGTGGTTGAGGGAGGCAGAAATTCAAGTCTATTATGCAGACACTAATTGACTCCTTTTAAAAATTAAAACTGATAATCTGTTGAATAATTTGGAGAAATGGCAATCACATTAGCTCTCGAATGGACTTTACCAATTGGGAAGAGTCAATTTATCTGGAGCTAGTTAGCCACCAAGCCCCAAACCAATTATTATTGCTAAAATCCGAGACGGGGAGTGACTTGATATGCAATGGCGTGCTTGCAGGTCCGAAGCTGTATTGTGTACAAACACACAATGAGGATATCAAACAAGTCTGAAAGAGGGTGCCTACACACTATGTCAAACATAATTTCGATAAATTTTCGATAATATCTTGAGTACGTGTAGAAACTGGGTGGAAAGTAGTTTTGTTCCAAGAGCGAAAGTCATGGCGACATGTTCTTTAAAATTTAAAAACTACACAGTTAGAGAAGAATAAAAACACCTTATCAGCAACATCGGACAATGTCTATGCATGTGAAAGTGGTGTGAAGGTACTAATAAATGGACACTACCGTATTTCAGATCTATTTGAATGTGTACAGTATAGAAAACATCTTGGTCTAGAGAAACTCACTTAAAGGGTAGTACTAGGTGAGTGGTGGGAAGTTTTTTTATCAGTATGTTCCGTGTGTATGCAAGGCAGATTTGTTGTTGTATTTTATAATGTATTTTATTTATCTTTAAAATAGAGAAGTTTTTTGCCACCAAACCTGTGGCTGGCCCCAGAGAAAGAGGGGGATCCGGCCTTCGGCCGGCCATCACCAGCGGAAGCCTTGACCTTCCGAGGGTTAGGGACCCTTTTCTAAATGTATTCATGATATTTTGTGGTGATTGAAAATGTTGAATATTTATTGTGAAAATTAAAAGAAGTGTTTTTAAACTATGTTATTATTCTATTGATTAAAAATATTATGTATTTATTGTAGAATAAAAAAATTATTAAACTGTGATTTTTTTGTGTTGATTAAAAATATTTTGAATTTATAGTAAAAATAAAAGAAAATAAGTATTATTCCAAATTGTTGTTGTTCTTAATCATCATACTAGGACTGATAGGGAAATTATTATAAATTCATTGGAAAACTAGAGTTTACAGTTAGTTGTAGTCCAGCTATTGAAAACGACAATATGTATTAATTTAAAACACCATTCAGATCGTTCCTTTGTGGCCCACCGATGTCGGGCAAAAAAACACTTTTAACAAAAATAATTAAAAATCGTGATAAAATTTTTTTCCAAAAATCTACTACTGCTGCAGTGTTTGGCAAGAGTAATATGATAAAATAAAGGCTATTGCAGCAAACACAAAATTCATACTGGGACTTTATGTGTTCAACATTATTGAAGCAACATCTCGGTTGATTATTAATGATTTAGGCGAATCCACTGAACAATGGTCTCAGGAAATGCTGTAATTGCTTTATGTCCGCTCACCTTATGAACATCTCACCTCTATAACCCTAGTTCTACACAATCTCTTTCATCAGAGTAAGTGTAAGAGAACACTTGCTTTGACCTGTACCTATTCTATCATATACAGGGCTGTTCGTGATTCAAGTTCTCTAATCACTATCAAGAAACAAACTATATCCCGGTTTCCCGAAATTTTTATTTTTCGCATAGAACCAGGCAAAAAATAAACCTATACAAAAAATAAACCAGGCAAAAAAGGTTACATTCTATTAGATCTTAATCAGAATATACTCGAAGATTTACGTATAGGGACATATATTATTAACAATGAAACTACCGAATATTTTCCAGTGAACAATAAAAAAGGTTATTATTTACCATCATGACACTGAAAAAACTACGCGAAAATAGAGATTAATTTTCAGTTCTAAGCAGCTACAAACCGGCATTTAGAAAAGCCATACTCAAATAAGGTATTGACAAAGAATTGATTAATCTCATATCTGAAGTTTGTTTAAATTTAACCGAGGGCAATGTACAATTGTGAGAAGTAGTTAAGCAACAAACAAAGCAACATCGTTCCATCCTATGTGCCCTGGCTTGCAAAAACAAAGGAAAACATTTTAAAAGAAAAAGTCTTCTCAAAACGGTTGGTAGCTTCTCTACACTTTTACTGCCAATAATTTCAGCACTTACAAACAGGTTCTCTAGAAAAATGGGCAAAAACTACAAATTGGAATAGAACTCGATTTTTCACCAATGGAATACTTTGAGGAAAATCTCAGTAAATTCATTAATAATGAGAATATTGCATATGATAAAAAAACTACTTTTACTTCAAGATTCATTTCGACGAGCCGACAAACATAAACCCTTTCACATGAGACCGGTCAATGTAAGTGTCATTGTTAAGAAGGAAACGTCTGCTCAAGATTCTGGAACAACAAAAACACACCCAAAGGAGGAAGATACAATATTGTCAAGTATTGGAGACCTACTGCCACACTCATATCGTGAACAAAGTAAAAGAGTCCTGACATAGCTTACGGAAAGTGAACACATTCAAGTCAATAGTAAGGGAAATGAATTATAATTTAAAGGAAAATTTATAATCTAGTTGATTTATTATATGAAGTAATAACAATCGTAAAGGACTTTTATCTTTTGACGATCATCTATACAACTTTTTAAATAAACTAAACTTCCCGAAAAGTCTTATTACCAATAAGCAAACTCTAAAGAAATTAAAGAAACTTAGCAGTCTAACATTAAAAGAAGAAGAAGATTTTAAAACAATCTTGGAAAATGCTAGCACACCTACCATTAATACTAATAGTAGAAGTAAAACAATGATTTAATGACAAAAGTAGTGGTGGCGGCGAGACAAAAGCGAAAACGTATATTAGCTCTTCATCACCGCCACCAGCTGCTAGTTTGCAATACAGTAGCGGACATTACACTACGTGTTTGCGTTCGAAATGTTTCAAGTCTTGAAACATCTTTACGAAAATATTGGTTAAGTGGGAAATCTAAGTTCCCTCACTACACTTTCTAAAGTCACTGAACTTAAAAAGTCTTAGCGAGAGAGTATTTAAAGAATTAGCCTAGCTAAACTCTTCATTAGAATCATAAAGTTCGCGGTAATCATTATCAATAATAAAGCCTCTTTCCCATTGTATATATTACAAGCAGATCTTTGGACTCTAGACGATATTCAAGCACGTCACAATAGCCAGTACAAGAACATTTTACTTTCAATCAGTGTTTTTGGCAGCAGTGCATATGTCGTTCCATTGCGTTCACAGAGAAGCAATGAAGTTGCTAGAGCCCTTGAATCTATCTTTAAACAAGATCCTTACAGAAAAATTCAAACAGATCGAGAAGCGAATTTATTAGTCCATATGTGAAAAGTTTCCATTAAAATATAATACGATTCTATATCATAGTCCGGTAAAGGCGGCATTGGCTGAGCGTTTAATAAGAGCAATTCGAATTTTGACCTTGAGATGTTGCACATTAAAAAAAAACTGCTGCTTTTATTCAAGATTTCGATAAAATTATGCAAATTTGTAACCAACACCCCCATCGATCTCTGCCCAACGTTGCTCCTCAGAAATTTCATCTAGGAGACCATGATACACTTGACAGTTTTCTTAACCAAATTTGCAGTGAAAAGGTTGTGAAGAAAATATTCAATGCTTGTGACACAATTCGAATTAATAGAACAACTAATATTTTTCATATGGTGATTTACTTATGGTCCACTGAACTTTTTAAAGTGTAAAAACTCCTAGATACTAAACGGATAACATATGGTCTACGATATAACAAACATGAAGAGACTTTTAGTGATTTCTTTGACTATGAATTACAAAAATTAAAAATAATAGTGACATCTATCAAATTGGTAAGATGTTAAAGAGTCGTACATGCAAGGGCAAGAGACAGTTGCTTGTTCGTTGGCTAGGATATAACTCTGATTTAGATTTTTGGGTAGCAGTTAAAGACAATCCAAATACCTAAAGATTTTTAAGTGACATTCATGTCCAGTGTCTATAATCCAATCTACAATTATTTGAATAAAACAAGTGATTTTCAGAAAAAAATCTCTCCTACCTTCAAATTCAATGGCGAGTATGAAGTTGCTCTTGTCAATTGTCTTCTCGAAAATACATATGATATCCTGAGAAAAGATGGTACATATGACATAAAAGTTAAACCATGTGATTGGCCACTCGTTAGCGAGCATTGGATAAAGACAATGGCCTCGGGTGAATATCCCTTTGTCACATGACCGTACAAGGAATTTGGAAGGATGAATGATTTCTGTCGTTCCATCAACATAAGAATCTCCAATCGTAAAAATAATGCCTTTTAATTCAACTATTCAATGGAACAGGGCAAGATCTACATTAGTTCACCCATTGACACTGAGAAGGTTATTCTCAATGACAATCTGAGAGATGTTTTTGGCTTTAAACGGAATAAAATCAAAGGTAGAGGCGTTGGAAGCACTAGTGGCATGAATCGTGTCCTTTTCGCTGACTATCCACCTGGTTTCTCGTTGGACAATTGTATATTTCTCTAGGCTTCATTCGCCGAAGCATCGAGAGTTGGTAATAGCAACGCTCCCCTTCTAAGTGTTATTGTACAAAAAACCAGTCAAGATCACATTAATCATTACAATATAAAGCATCT
Source organism: Artemia franciscana (assembly GCF_032884065.1). Taxonomy (NCBI): domain Eukaryota; kingdom Metazoa; phylum Arthropoda; class Branchiopoda; order Anostraca; family Artemiidae; genus Artemia; species Artemia franciscana. Next base: position 18,881,251 of record NC_088874.1, read on the forward strand.
TTATTATATCCATGTAAGCATTTTCTATTTGGATTCTGTCAGTTAACATTAAGAACTGAATTAAAGTATCCTTTAGCAATAATAAAAGGTTTGGGATTATATTTCATTTTCGACCAATTTAATAGCAAGATCTCTATTAGAAAAATGTTGTTCGTTTGTCCTGATATGGATTTCTATGTTGCTGCTCTTGGTTGAAGAAAAGTGGGACATGGAATAGACATTTACAAAGATCATTCATCAATGTCGGGCTATGGTCTTGGCGGTATGTTTGCTTGGCTGTTTTGCTCTGCAATACCATTGGCTAAAAAATATATTGCATCAGCTGCCGCGGATTTTACATCCTCTACACTGCACGATTGGGGCTCCGGCAGGTATTTTGAAAAGTGTTTCGGAGAATTTCCGGTCTGGTGCACGATCTTTGTCGAGCGATTGAAATCTCGACAAAGTAGAAAAGACCTAGAAAGGTCAAGAAACACTGCATGACACATCAGTCTCTACTCAGGTCAGAAACGAAAGACATCACTCTTGTCAAAAAAAGACATAGAAACCAAGAAAGAAAATTTTTAGATCAAACAAATATTTTTGTCCTAGACTGACAAGTAAAAAAGAATTATCTACCACACAAGGATTCCCATTCATCCATCAATCACTTCATCTTTAGATCTATTCAATGCAGAGAATGTTGATGTGAGGGTGAAACATGGTTACTATGAACCATGGGCTATATACCCAAAACAACAGGTCTCTTAAAACATACATTTTCAAACTTATTCCAATTAAGATTGATTCGTGGATATATCTTCGACATGTATAGATTTACGTGTGGTATTCAAGAAGTCTGACAATAAAACACCAAGTCTTACTGATAGATTATCCTATGAAAATTGTGCATTGCATAATTTATTTCGACAAATAAATGTTTACATAAATGAAACATTGGTGAACATTAGCAACGATTTCTCAAATTATTCGAGCTACATACAGTTCATGTTGATGACACCAAAGTCATATCAGGAATTGAGAGGTTCAGCCAATGGATATGAATATAAGACAGACACTGACACTATAGATGCGCTTAAAATGGCGACAACTAATGAATTACATTTAGTTGGGGAAATAAATCACGAGATGTGTAATGTACCCCAAAGGTTACCACCCAATATCAACGTGGACCTAAAATTAACCCTTGCTCCATCCCATTTCATTTTCAAAAGGAACTTGTTATGTCACCCGATGTAACAGTTTCTCCCGTCTCGGCAAGATTTCCTGTAAGAAATCAAGAGGCAATGAGTTCTGTTGCTTTGGTGTGTAAAACTGAGAGCCAGTAGGAATAATATCAAACTATTTGTTCCTCATACAATCACCAATCAGAATCATATTGCCACGCATCTTCACCTACTCTTCAGTTATCAATGGTGAAATTCCTTGAAAACTGGCATTGGCATTTGTAAAAACTATGCTAATGCTATAGGTTTGTGGACGAGTTGCCCGCAGAAATTTTAAATGTTAGACTTTCTTTTTTGTATGTAAAGTAGATGGAATACAACTCTATAGTTTATTCTTTGATAAATCCTGTAAGACACTGTATGAGTTGACAACGCAATCCCAAAATCTAGTTTCATAACTATTTGAAATGGTATAACCGATACAATGTTTGAGAAAAATCATCGTTTTGGACTTGTCTGGCACTTAAGATATCAGTATAAGTACATACAGGGAGTATACGATTAGAGTGCACCTTGGCCAAGCCACTAGCTGAGACTATTGTATTAATCTCATTAAATCACTTTGTAGCTTACTGCGAAATCGCTCTTGAAGGCAGTGCTCTACTAGACCTCCCGCCGTGAACACATCAACTAATCAGTTGTTTAATATGGATACATGCGGGTCCAAATGCAGATTCTATTGTATACCATCGGATTTCCTTGAAAAAATTCAGAGTGTTAACACTACCCCTTATAATGATTAATAGCAGTCCATTGGCTATGAATCTTTCAATCAGCGAAGAATATAGAATTTTTTGATCTTCTTGGCCTATTCTACACTCCTCACTTCAACAGCATTATTGAAAGGAGTGGGCAAAATACTATTCAAAACCAGAACAGAGTATAGAATTTAAGGTCTAAAAGCTGTGGTTTTCATCCAATATTATACTTCGTTTTCCGATGTCGTGGCAATATTTACAATGAATTTTTCAACATTTATGTGGACAATCCTCACCTGACTGACTTCTTAGTGGAAAGTATGCTTTCATACGTGTTTAACAATGATTTCAGTGCCCTACAAATATAAAACTCTTTAAAATATTTATAAATTTGTTTATTAATAAGAATGTATATACATAAAAAAAAACTTCTTTCTTCTCTTTACATTGCTTTTTCTACGTATAGGCAGCTGTCGAGAACAACTATTGGTGGTATATCACCTGGATTCACTGTATATTGATCTTAATGTGCAAAGTCGGAGTCACATTTTCTACAGTACAATTTAACTTCACTCGTATTGTATCTCTTTGTGTTGCCAATGATACTCTTTTCATTCATGTTGTAAAGTTCACGTGTTTTAATTTGCTTATTTGAAGCAGTATCACATACAGTGTTTTCAAATGGAGAATCACTTTCTGTAGCGGTCAAATAAAAATCAGTAGGTTTATAATCACAGAAATCATTGTCTTCACAATGATGACGTAGAAACCAAATTCGCTTGTTATTCCAACAGTTCAAACGTAGACCTGATTCTTCCTTCCAAAACAATTTAAAACCCCGACGATACCAGTCTCTTAGAAATAAACTAAAACCTCGTTTAGTATTCTGTCAAATCATACCAGGATCGATATTCTCCCACTAACCACATTTATCATTGTAACAATTGAGCATAGGAATCCTCTAGTGCAGGAGCCACGGATCTCTTCAAGACAGGAATTACAGTTTTTGATTTGTACTGCGTATCCTGTATGCAATTTACATGGATTGCATAATCTATACTTTTCACCATACTCTTTCACAATTGCAAAATTCTCACATGATGACAAGCTGCCCAGTGTATACATTCATGGTGGATGTGTATAGAACATTTTTTTAGTGTTGAAACTCTCACCACCAAAATGAAACTGGCTTAAGATTGATAAAGAGAGGGGTCTTTTCTACAGAGAGAGAGAGAGAGGAGTAATCAAGTCATTCTAACACAAGTTTCAATAAGTTTGGACATGCTTAGACTTAACTGACTAACCGTATTTCAAAGAGTAGGTGGAACAAAAAGTTTGGTTCAATCCCTTATTCTAGGGCTATAATAAGAAAAAAGTTGAGATGGCTAAGACACATTTTGCGGATAAAGGATGACAGATTTCAAAGATAGTCCTTTTCGGCCAACCGTCTAGGGCTAAACGAAAACTGACTATACACTAACTAAGATGCTCTCTAATTCAAAAATATCCATAGAGGAACGGTAATATACTAAAAATATCTAACAAGAAAAACGTAATTACAGCAATATATCACTCATTTTCACTTACTGATTCAACTTATTGTCCTCAATATATTTCACTATCGCCATTAAAGCAGCTTGAAGTCTACGAATAAGCATTGTATTAAGTTTTGCTGCAAACATAACTGCTCCTCCAATCTGAATTTGCTCAATGACACAACATATCTTCCAAACATATCATCCCATTCAAGGCTTAGTCGAGATCCTCTTGTAATTTCTACTGCTACGTTTGGTACTCTTGTCTATATATCATTGCTACTGCCAACTCCACTATCAACTTCCAGCTTAAAAAAACCACTCATTTTTGCAATATATATTGTCAAATAAAAATCTGATGATAAAGAGTATATTCAACTGTTCTCTCTCTGAATTCTACTTTCTTACTAATATGAATTGCGTCAAAAATCAAGTTTTTTATTGGATCTGGTTGCTATGGGGGGTTGATAGGTCCTCATAGCTATAGGCAATTGACATTCTCATGGAAGTATGCAAAAGAGATTAACCTCTGTAGTTTCATCTGCCATTTAACTAAGACAAACCTCAGGTGTCCTGTCTATAATATAGGTAAGTTTTAGTACCCAAATAAGGAAGTACCCCCTGTAATATAGGGAAGATTTAGTTGCCAAATAAGGGTGTGACCTCAGTATTTCATGCAGCCATACTACTTCCATGGATGTAGGTTCACTCAAATTAGTTGAAGGTAATTATGTTGGGGTATATGGTAAGGTAGACATTCACTGGTCAATTTTTCTTATACAATAGAGATCAAATAGCAAAAGTATACTAACTGACTATCCGTTTCATGCTCTTTCCAAACGTAATAATATAACAAAAAAAAACGTAATTACAGCAATATACACAACCACTCGTGGCTGCTAGGCCCTCATAGCTATATGCAATTGAGATTTTCATGGAAGTAAGCAAAAGAGATTAACCTCTGTAGTTTCATCTGCCATTTAATTTTTCTTATACAACAGAAATCAAATAGCAAAAGTAAACCAACTGATTATCCGTTTCATGCTCTTTCCAAACGTAATTAGACCTACTTTGCCTGAGCAACGTGAAGTGTTGCAGCATCCTTTGTCCGGCTTCGCCGAATAAAGTGTTGCGAGAGCAACACTTTGGTTTTGTTTCTTTGCTATCGGTTAAACGCTGAAGTTATCAGCCTATCGAAGCTTTTAAAACGTTATGTTCAAAGAAGAACGCGATCAGTAATCACATTATCAAAGGCTAATCCTCAACGTTGAAAAATCAACAATAACAAAAGAATATCGAAAGAAGGGACTAAATTGACTTTGCAGCCAGTTGAACTTTATCCTTTTCAATCGTAGACATCGTGACGGATGAAAACTTAGAACAATATCTTATATAATCTAGTTGGTATTATAAAGCTATCCGTAACTTTTCAGGATTAAAATATCATAGGTGACAATAATTATTACGAAACTACCTCATTGTTTTACGCTATCGTTTGTACCCGTTGCGTAAACACTTAATTCTAGGTTACATTGAGTATGGGTAGGCTACACCAACTAGTAAAAGTTAAAAACCCCTCTTCACTGAAGATGATTATAGCCTAACAGACTATTATTACTTACAAGTCCCCTGCATGTCTTACCACTGGAACCAAATTGGTCTTACCATCAAATGCACCGGAAACAAATAATAGGTACATCAACTAGCCAAAGTTGCAAACCCCTTATTGCCGAAGATGATTATGGTCTAACAGCCGACTGTTGCTTACAAGTCCTCTACTTGTCTCACAATTGGTATCGGCCTATTTTTGGTTTCAGTGTGTACCCTACTGTTGAAGTTGTCCACCCCTTGAAACTTTCAAACTAGTATTTCTCATGAAGGAATTTTTGTACCAAAAAATGCATGACATATACTTTGATCAGCTCATCAAGAGCTATCGATTGCCGTCGAAAAGTATTCTATCTGTTTTGGTTCAAAAATTGATTTTTTTTTGCTGTAGGCCAACTTTTTAACGTTACCACTTAGAAAGGAGCAAAGGATAAGCTCCAATTTCTTTAGCAATGACAGAACCTATAAAATTGAAGAGGTACATCTGATAACATTTCTTTACCTCAATCCTAAGTCTGAAAAAGCAAATGATAAACCCAGCCGAAATCACGGCATTACTTTCGGACCCGTGGGAAAATGCTGCTTTTTTGCTTCTGTAAATTTTTCTATTTATCACTCAAAGAAGATATATTGGCTGTGGGACCGGGTAACTGCCGCATATATTTAACACTTCTAAATTTTAGTCCTTCTTCAATTCGAAGGTGATGCCTGCCTGTTTGCCTGCTAGAACGGAGCTTTCCACTCGAAAGCAGAAACATGATTTGATGAAACGAAAGCTTGGCTGCCCAACTTCAGATACTCCTCTCTGACATAGGCTATATAACTCCACTTCATTTTGCACACCATAGGCTCTGGCTCGTGGACAAGCAATAACCATCCTTTTTGGCCTCAGGCAAGAGTTCTGTGGAGCTTTCCAAAATGTAATGTCATATTCATCAATCCGGCCTGAGGTTCACACTTTCCGTAAAAACCGCAGAGGTTAGACCCTTACCAGTTTCCAGGAATAAGCCGAGATCGACGGCATGGAAAAAAAAACTGGGACAAAACCAAAGTGTTGCTCTCGCAACACAATAACCCCTAACGTTGTAATTGTGCCTCAGCATCAATCCTTAATAGGGCCAGATATACGCTTAGTCTATGCTCAAAAATGTGTTTGTTTTGAGGGTTTGTGCTGCCTTTTGTGCTTATGTGTCATGAAAAGTTAGCGCAAAATTCAGACTGAAAGATATTAAAAAAAATAATGATTAATAAATCACCCATCTTGCACATATAGCCTAATGTTATGTCTAGTCATATAAGGGCAGGGGGGGGATTGTGAGTTGCAATTAGAATGGTCCTGGTAAATAGCATACCCCTTAAGGTCAATCTGATTTCAGTTCTATCAAATGAGACCCCTCTAGTGCTAGAGCAGAAAGTTTTCTAGAGATTAGTATGGCATACGTAAGGAAAATATGAACATCCATTAAAAGCAATGGAATACGTAGAAGGGAGGTTGGGATACAGTTTTCCTGTCCATATACCATAAAGTTCAGATTTGATTTCGAGGACTTTCGGGATAGCAGCAAAACACTTCCAAGAAAATTTCTTTGTATTTATTTTCAAGTTTGATTGTAGTTTCACTGCAACCCACCGCTTCAAGTTATTCACAAAACTTAACTGAATTTTTACCTTTTGTTAATTTTTTAGACTGTTTCGACAGCCCGTCAAAAGTTGGTCCAAAATTCAAAATACAAAAATTAAGGTGAATATAGTTACTGGGAAAAAATCAGGAAAAGAAGTTCACACATATCGAGTTACAGTGAACTCTAGCAAACGTCAACTTGGATCTACTGTTCCACAAGATCAATTTCCACTTCAACCCACCTTTTCCATGACTATACATAAGTCGCAAGGCTAAACTTTTGAATTTGTTGGCGTCGACCTTAGCTCTCCTGTTCTTAATCATGGTATGTTGTAAGTGGCATTTTCTCGTGTTAAAAAACAACGTAGCTTAAAAATTCTGCTACCCCTGAAAATGAATGACGAACATACAATGAAGTATGGAAGGAAGCCCTAACCTCTGCCAACAAAAAGGTCTTATTGTTAGAGTGTATTTCTTTTTTTATTAATTAAACAATTAATGTAATTATATATATTGCATCATTGCCATTTCAGGTCATAAGAGACAATAAAAATCCATATAAAGAAGTCCGCCTACCGGGGCCCATCTTATTCCTTTTTTATCAGAGTGTGGCTGTATCGAGCCTCTGATGAAGTTATGACACCAAGAAAAAGCTCAAATTGTCTGCGGTTGGAAGCAAACGACAAAAACCGAGTGCCGGGGCCTGGCGGCGAAGCTGCTGGGCTCCAAGTACTATATATATATATATATATATATATATATATATATATATATATATATATATATATTAGCTTCCATATCATCAGGCATAGACCTAGGAGAAAGCTCTATGCTCCAGCAACCCCAAATATTTTGGATATTTAAGACTTCCCAAGTATTCCCCACAATTCGTTTGTTTCTGTTACCTTTGTAACTCACATTTCCACGAAAACTTGTTGCGCGCATGTCTTTATCCTTTATAGTTTATACCATAAGGGACCACATTAGTATTATCATAAAGTAATTATAGTTCACACCAATTTAAACTGAGAACTTGCCCTGATTAGATTCCATACACAATAAAGGCAAACATACTCAGTCGTCAAATCGTAAGAGACCAAATTTATCCATATGATTAATAATGCCACTAACATTTACAACTGGATATCTGAGGTGTTTTTACTAGAATAGCTAGAAAAGAAAACCAGTTACCAGCTTGGATCCCTACTACACTGTCGAAAAACTGAAGTCTCTGTCATTTCAGTAAACTGAGAGAGGGTTAAGTTACGACTTTTTACTTTCATTATTCTTCTGTCTTTGTAAATCCAACATTCCTCTTCGTACTGCACAGCTTCAATATTCAGAGCTTCAACCTGCAATTTTATTTTATTAGTCTCTAAAAATTCATCAATTTCATGCATCCATAGTTGTTTGTTATACAGGGTGTAAATTAATAAGTAAAACGCATTTAACACTAATTTTTATGTCATTAGATTCTACTGTCAATACATTTTATTGACAATTTTTGTAATCACGAAGAAATTCCCTGATAATAAGGATTAATACCGTATCCGAAAATCACAAGTAAAAATATGAATGAAAATCTTTAAAAAATGGAGTAAAACAAAAATTATATATTCTTTGTCACTTCATTATTAGTCATTATGAACTCAGCATTGAACAGAAGCACATTGTAGATGCGTTTTGTAAATATTTTTCAAAGAATGGGACTTTAATTAAAAGTGATACTGCTCAGTCTAGTGATGTCAGTGTTAATGAAGGCTTCATTGATGAAAGAGGGTCTGGAAACGCAACGGTTATCGAGCTTGAACTTTAAAAGGTTATTAAGACAACTAAGTCGAATTCTGCTGGGATAGATGGCCTAAGTCTTAAAGCTTTGAAAGCTGTTGCATGCTATTTATTACCATCTATTTTATTTTTGATTAATCTCTCAATGGGGAAAGGCTCATTTGCAGATGCTCGAAAGCAGGCAAGAGTCGTAAGGATGAGCACAAGGATGGAAATAAGCAAGACATGACTAGTTGGAGACCAATATCAATCCTACCATTATTTTCAAAAATTTTAGAAAAAACTATGCATGGGAGACTATATGAATCTTGACTCCTTAGGATTACTATGCGATACTCAGTTTGGATTTAGAAAGGGCCACTCAACAAGTCATGCAATGCATCATTTGGTTGATAATATCAACATGGCATTTGAAAGTGGAAGTACCTACTGAGTCATCTTCTCAGTAGATGCCTCCCCCAGGCCACTCAGCTCGTCCCCAGGTGATATATAGGGGAATTTCCAACAGATATGTCGGGTACCTCCACTAGGAGGCACGGACCAAGGCAGGACCTAATCTCTGGGTGCCCATAAACAGAAAATGAGGCACCCTCATTCAGGGTTATAAATACAGGCAGAGGAGGAAGAAGGTCCCTCGAATGTACACTCAGCAGGACCCACTAGCGTGTGGACACGTCCCATGAGTTACAAACCTTTCCTAGCAATAGGTTAAATTGCATGGTAAAGCAGAACAGCATCGTGGGAGGGTCCTCTATAGGGGGACAACTGCTACAAGGCGTAGGATCCATAGTCATGGATAACAGCCTCTGTGAATTTGTTGCGTACCCCGCCTACTGTGTATCATTTGGTCACAGTTACCGGTCCAAAGTCCGGGTAAAGTGAGAAGGGTTTGGCAGGAAAGGAGGGGGATAATTTTACACAGCAAATAAATCGTGAAAAATTTGGATTATTAAGCCTCTGAACAAAATAACTCTACAATACAATATATCATCTGAAAATCTGAGTTACCGGCCAATATAATTCCCCCTCCCCTCTTTTCATTTTATTTCCTCACTGGAGGTCAAAAAGTAAAATAGTAGAAAAACTAAGGAAACTGAGCGTCTGCTCTGTGGATATCTGATTTTCCCTAATTAGTTTTCAGTGACTTCCTGTCAAATCTCCTCTCTGTTCTTTTCAACGAGATTACCTAGTCTGTGCTATTCCCGCAGATACTGGATCAGGGTTTCATAACCCCTTGAAGAAAGAAAGATAGAAAGCATGGGTTTTAAGGTGTTCGTCCTATCTTCCTCTCTCATATATTCTTCAAACTACGGGAATAATGACTAACTGAATGGCTAAAGCAAATGTCTTGTCTCTTACTGATCTGAGGTCCTTTGGAAACTCAAATCCACTTCAGATTCTCGTTACCTTGTTGTACTTCTTTCTTACTTTTGCCCATTAATGTTTTTTGAATACACTGACAGAATTTTCCAAATCAAACAGTTCGTGGTAACGAACTGTAGTAAGGAGCGATCCGGCTCAATAGTAAACGAAACTCTAAAAAACTGAACTTTGATACTAAAATATACAAGAGAAGAATTGGATTTTCATGCTGATTTTAAATATATAAGTTTCATCAAATTTAGACTTTGTCACTAAAGGTTACGAGCCTGAGAAAATTTACCTTATTTTGGAAAATAGGGGGAAACAACCCCTAAAAGTTCTAGAATCTTAAAAATCCCATCGTCGCATTCAGCGTATCAGAGAACCCTTTTGCAAAAAATTCAAGCTCCTATCTATAAAAATGTGGAATTTCGCATTTTTTGCCAAAAGGCAAATCACAGGTGCGTATTTATTTGTTGTTTTTTTCCCAGGGGTCATCGTATCTACCAAGTGGTCCTAGAATGTCGCAAGAGGGCTCATTCTAACGAAAATGAAAAGTTCTAGTGCCCTTTTTAAGTGATCAAAAAATTGGAGGGTACCTAGGCCCCCTCCCACGCTCATTTTTTCCCAAAGTCAACGAATCCAAATTTTGAGATAGCCCTTTTGTGCAGCATAGTCGAAAACCATAAAAACTATGTCTTTGGGGATGAGTTAATCCCCCATATTCCCCGGGGGGAGGGGCTGCAAGTTACAAACTTTAGCCAGTGTTTACATGCAGTAATGGTTATTGGGAAGTGTACAGGAGTTTTCAGGGGGATTTTTTTTCGGTTTGGGAGGGGGGTTGAGGGGAGGGAACTATGTGGGAGGATCTTTCCTTGGAGGAATATGTCATGGGGGGAGAGAAATTCAATGAAAAGGGCGCAGGATTTTCTAGCATTACCATAAAAAAAAACAATGAAAAAATAAACACGAAAAAGTTTTTTCAATTGAAAGTAAGGAATAGCATTGAAACTTAAAATGAACAGAGATTATTACGCATATGAGTGGTTCTTCTCCTCCTAAATACCTCGCTCTTTATGCTGAAGTATTTTTAATAATTTCCACTATTTATTCTGCGGCCTTTCTGATTCAGGGGTCATTCATAAAGAATTGGGACAAAACTTAAGCTTTAGTGTATAGAGCAAGGTATTAACGAGGGGACGCAAGTTAATTCTTAAGTTACGTATTTTTTTTTTTTTACTAATAAAACCTTCGGTAAAAATTAAAATTTCTAGTTACCTATTTAAGTAACCGAAAAATTGGAGGACAACTAGGCCTCCTTCCCCACCCCTTATTTCTCAAAATCGTCAGATCAAAACTAAGAGAAAGCCATTTAGCCAAAAAAAGAATTAGTATGCAAATTCCATTTTAATAATTTATGTGTAGAGAGCCAAAGTCAAACATGCATTAGCTCAAAAGCGTTCAGAAATTAAATTAAAAAATTAGCGACATTAAAACTTAAAACGAACAAAAATTACTCCGTGTATGAAAGGGGCTGTTCCCTTCTCAACGTTCCGCTCTTTACGCTAAAGTTTTCTACTGTTTAATAAAGTAGAATTGTGAGAAAGAGTCAAACTTCTAAAGAGCGGGGCGTTGAGAAACAGCCCCTTTCATACACAGAGTATTCTCTGTTCGTTTTAAGTTTTAATGTCGCTCCTTACTTTTAGTTAAAACAACTAGTTTTTCTTATATTTAATTCTGTCAAAGCCGAACACTTGGCTTGATCTAATTTCCGTCGATGTTTAAAAAACATTTGACCTTATTAATATCAATGGATTAGTTGAAAAAACTCGTCGTTGAATTTAAAATTAATGTTTTCCTTGTGAAACAGCTTGCTTCTTTCTTATCAAACAGATCACAAGCAGTCAAATATCTGAATCCTTATTCTAATTTCCTCCTTTTCTACAATGGAGTACCCCGAAGTTCTGTTATACGTCTTCTCATTTTTTCAGCTTTTCAAATTAACAGCCTCGCTAGGGAATTTCCTGGCAGATGGAAAGTTGTCAATGACCTAATGGTCTTAGCAACCTGCTATGAAAAGTTAATGAGCAGCCCTACGAGGATCCTCCATGACATCGCACGAAATTCCTCAGACTCGACTTTAGGTTCAACCCATCTAAATCCAAGAATATGTTAACAAGTTTCCTTAAATATTCTCCCCTTTTTGGCCCTATTACTCCTGAAATTTCTGCGTCCTGCTTGGAATTACTTGGCGTCACAACTCCTTTTAATTTAAAATGAAATATACCCGCAAAAACATCACCCATAGAGCTGATTATTCTTCCTAAACCTCCTTGATAGGCTTAGCACCTCCCTCTCTCATTCTTTAAGGACCCTTTTGTTTGCCCTTAATTATACTTTTCCGGTTTGGCATCCCGTCGCTTCAAGGGAAGAGTTGGATAAAATTGAATCCATCCAAAAAAGAGCCCTATGACCAAATTTTAAAGCGTACAAAGTCCCATAAATTCTGCTTTAAAAAAACAAGGTTATAATAACTTGAAGGCAGGAGAATTACGTTGTGCCTCCATTTTCAAGAATATCTGCTAAAAAGTGCTAAACCCTGTCACGAAAAACATTACCCCCAACCCCCAGACAAAAATCTTCAAACCAAATCTTCAAAAATCTTTAATTAAAGCCAGATCTCTTGGACACCCAATATATCCAAATGAATAAAAAGATAAAGCTTACCTTCCTCAAGAAGCTGGGTAGAACGTTCAAACACGTTACTATGTATTTCAAATAGCTCAGTTCACCTCGATCTAGAAAATTTATTGACCGATTACACATAAAGGAAAACAGTTTTAGGAAACTAGTTTTAAAACAAAAACACGAGTACCAAGAGAATGGAGGTTGGTTCCCGCTAATGGCTGTTTAGTTTATAGATGATTATTCGAAGAACAACCTAAAAATTGGATTTAAGTAAATCCACACTAGCAAAAATCAGCAGTAGAAAGCGAGAGAAACTTCAAAGCATATTGGAATGAAGAAGGGATTCATTTATTGTAAGATTAAGGGCTACTTTCGTGAAGTAAGGCGAGCATACCGAACCAAATGAACATTGTTTTGAATGTTCAATTGAGCTTGTCTCTCTGCCAGATATTGGCATACGTAGTATGTTATGTATATATGATTGAAAAATAAATGAAGTTGAACCAATAATTGTGAAATTAAGTTGCCCGTCTCTGACACTTTGTTCTGGAACACTACTACCAAATCATTGAACGCTTACATCTTTAGTTTAGGCAAGGCATCTAACGCAGGAGATAATAGGCATAATCTCAAAAAAGTACGGGAAAAAACATTATTATCAAAGAGTATGTCTACAATGATTAAAATATTCATAAGGTAAAGCTGCCAATAACACAATGGAGCGACATATCTAAAGAGCTTTAAATATTATTATATGCTTTCGCTATTTTAATGTCTATAAAGGTACTGAAGAAGCCCTTTCTATTTTACTTCACCAGTAGAGAAAAAACTAGGACAGTTTATCTGCACCTTTACTCGTCGTTGGTACAGCTGAGACCAATTTTGTATCATGGCTAAGACAGCAGCACAATTAGTAGTAACATTATTAAATTCCCTCCAAATCATCCTTGCTAAAGTTTTAATTTACTTGCCAAAGTTTTTAGCAAATCAAAATTTAAATTTTTCACTATACCTAGTAATTATTACTCTTTGACTACAGCAGTACTGATTGAAAGCAGTTAGGTATCGAGGATTATATCTTTCAGAGGTACTTAAGTCTCGTCTTGTCAAGCCCTGAATGTTAGAGATCTTAGGCAGCCTTGTCGCCAACCAAGATTGGCAACTTTTTGGTCCATGAATTTGTCCTCAGAGCACTCAAAAATGTGTCATTTCTACTTAAAATGTGTCCATCTTGAAATCTTAAAACTAGAGATTTTTTTTTTTTTTTACAAGTCGTATTATTGACGAAAAGACCCTTTGTAAAACCCTTTCAAAGCGGTCAGTTAGCATAAAATATAGTAAAAAAGACACTAAAATCCATGCAAAACATTTATACAAAATGGCTCAGCGTGAAAGTAAGTAACTCATATAAACGTATAAATTCCTTACTTTAGAGAAAATATTTTACTTACTACATCTCTGGCAAAACCTGGATGGTAAAAAAGACCAAGAAAAGCACTACTTCGGTGAAAAGTGACATTTTTTCAAAAAAGCATATATTCAGTTGGGAAATGTTCTGTTTTCTGTCATGAATTTACAAAAAGCGTCTTTTTTATGTCCCAAGCTTCTAAAATGTGTCGCTTTTTGCCCTTCTATGTCATTATGTCGTTACACATAGGAGTACGTCCTTTTGACATAAAAAATGTCCAGTTGGCAACCCTGTCATCAACGGTCTGAAGCAGAGGCGGGAGTTGACCTAAAAGCGAAAGTGCTATATGATCTCTATGGTTGTTATTGGCTTATCTTCTGACCAAGTATTGTGTGCTTTCATTTCAGTATAAATGGGCTAGATTAACATTGTCATTTGGTAGCGTAATTTACTCAAGATAAGAATGTAAAATAATCTATGACAGTGATCAAAAAATAACCTACATTTGGAATCGACTTTACATTTTTTACAGAGCTTAAGTAAGCCAATATGAATAAAATGAACTACCAATGTAAATCTGACATCGTGTTGGCAAAACAATAGCTAAATTACCTCAAATCACACTTGCCAGCGATAAGGACAAGTCCTGTTAGCGCCAGTCAATGATGATGATGACTCGACTTGTCAGGTACATCCCATACCATGAGCCAAGGCTTCCTGCACCAGTTTTGTGAGCTGCAGACTTGAAGGCTTCAACACTTGGAGACTTAAGAACATTCTGGCTAAGGGAGTTCCACAGGCTGACTACGTGATTAGAAAAGAATTTATTTCGCAGCCTGGTGTTAGCAATTTTTCGGTAAAGCTTCAAGGGGTGACCTATAATACTCGGCAAACTGACTACCTGGAACAGGTGGAGGATGACACTTTGGTCACAAATAAACGTATGCGTCATCAATACATCTCCTTCCCTAAGTCTGTATTTGAGAGTTGGTATTTTAAGCTTTCGTAATTGGGTAGGATATGGGAGATGTTGAAACCCCTTTATGTACTTAGATGCACGTCACTGGACTGATTCCAGAGTTGATATCTCACCCTTAATGACTGGAGTAGTAATACACATGCTTCTAATTTTGGTCTGATCGGGCTCTTTAAAAGCTTGATGATTAGAGTTGAAGATCTGCTGCAGAACGTTCTTTTCATTAAACCGAGAGTTTGGTTGCGTGAAATATAAACTTAGCATATCCTCAACCATGACTCCCAGGTTTTTGTTTGCTTTGACTGCATATGAGTGGCTGTTTCGAACCATCACCGGATTCCGTAAAATACTAGCACAGAGGGTTATTTGCCCAAAAATGAATAACTGTATTTCGGGATATTAAATTCAAGTAGCCAGGATTTTGGCCACTTTGAGAATGCAGCAAGATCAGCTTGGATGTCTATGGCACTTGTGGGTCATGAGCAGGACCAATTATTTTTGAATCAACAGCATAGACACAAATTTCACTCGATATGATTGATAGTGTATCATTGACAAAAATATTAAATAAAGTTGGACCAAAAACCGTCCTTAAGACACTCCACTTTTTACATCAGCTGATTCTGACAGAGCGATCGATCCGCCGTCTCTGAATGCCCTTACCACATGCTTTCTATTCATAAGAAACTGCATCGTCCAGTTGACAGCATCATCGTGGAGGCCCATTGCAAAGAGTTTAGAATTTAGTCTCCTATCAAATACTTTATCGGATGCTTAGGTTAGATTCAGCAATATCATGTCAACAGGAGATCCCTAATCCATAAGTTTTGCGACATAGTCGTATGTATCAATGAAGTTAGTGTTAACTGACCGATTGAGACAAAATTCATGTTGAGTAGGTGATAGTAGACTGTTAGTATTTAAATGAGCCATAATTGCTGAATTCACTATTGTTTTGGTATCTTCGGTATGTTATGGTTAAGTGGTTAGCACGCTGGTGTGAGAATTCTTTGTCCAAGTGGCATGGGTTCAATCCCAGTTGTGACCAGTTATTTGGTTTGGGACGGGGCTCAGTGGTATGACTCTGTAAGCTCAGCCAGAGTCGACCCAGCTCTAAATGGGTACCTGGAGAAACCTTGTAAAGGTAAGCAGGAAGGGTGTGTGAAAGCATAGGATGGTTGGCCCCCATCCCCCCCATTGTACTTCCTGGCTGAAGGGCCATGAAACGGAGATCAGCACCACCGGTTTGGACCTTAACGGTCTAGTGCCGTCTTGCTTACTTACTCACTACTTACTTACTTTTTCGGTATTTGAGAGTAGCAAGCATAAAGCGACGTAAACGCTCTTGATATGGCATTTGTTTGAGGCCTTCGACCATTTTGGTAGCTCCTCGTTGTACTATTTCTAGTACTTTTTTGTCCTTCTTGAAATGGAAAGACGCCAGGTACATTCTTAACTTTGGGAGCGGGCGAACTAGTGCCTGGTAGAGCATCATAAACGCACATGGGCATCTGCTGGAGATAATTCTTTTGAGCATTCCGAGAGATTGGAGGGCAGACGTTGATACAGATTTTGCATGGCTGCAGAACTTAAGTTGACGATCAACAACAACTCCAAGATCTCTTTCTTCAGAGACTGAAAAAATGGGGTTACCTTAAAGATGGTACGGCTGATGTGTATTATGATTTCCGAAATGGATTACATTTTGGACAGCATGACATACATGACATTTATCAGCATTGAAAGAGAGGAGCCAGGTATCAGCCCAAGTCCCAAGAATATCAAAGTCCTTTTGGATATATTGCTGCTTTACCAACAAGTTCTGAATCGTCAGCGTAATGAGTTATGAGGTTCAAGAGAAGATTGGGTGTATCATTTATATAAAAGTTGAAGATACTCGGCCAAAGAATGGTCCCATGGGGAACGCCACTCAAAACAGTTGTAGAGGAGCATAAGTGAGGGACACCTTGAGAGTTATGAAGTCTTACAGCTTGTGTTCCTTTTGAAAGGAAACTCTGTATCCACAGGACAAGATCATCATCAACAGCTGCCACTCTTATTTTGGTGATGAGGAATTCATGACAAACCTTGTCAAATACTTTTGAGAGGTCCAGAAGCACCATTTTGACAGGAAAATATTTATTCAAAAATGATGTAACATACTCATATGTCGGTATTACATTAGTATCAATGGATCTTAAAGATATGATGCCATGTTGAGTGGAAGTGACAATGTTGTTAATTTCAAAATGCTGAGTTACAGCTCTGTACATAAATCTCTCAAGCAACTTTCCAACCGCAGAAAGGATGCATATAGGAAGGTAATTTTCTTCATGGTCTTTGGGGCCTTTTTTGTGGCTTGGTGTGATATAGGATGTTTTCAATCCGAAGGTAGTTCTCCATTTTGTAGGGACAGATGGAAGAGCCTACACGGGAGAGTACTGAGAACATTTCAGTACTCCTTGAGAAGCCTTGGGCGTATTGCACCTGATCCTTTGGATTTGTTAACATCAAGTTCATCCAGGCTAGTTAAGACCATTTCTTCAGTAATTTACAATATTGGCATTGGATCAGATATTAAATTTTATGGTACTGCAGGGATAGTTGGACAAGATTGGATGGTGAAGCCAGAGGAAACTCGGTATTCAATACCTTTACCCTATGTACTAGCGATGAGTGGGTTACGTCATTATGTTTGAGGTCAGGAATGGTGTGACGGTTAGGATTTGGAGCAAAACTATATCTCCAGAGGGAATTGGGGTTTTCTATGAAGACCTTCCTGAATTACAATGCACTAACTCAGATCAATCTTCTTCCTTTTCAGTCTTCCGTTAATTTCTGTCCAAAGATAGCAATTTTTTATTTGGCTCACTAACGACTGATAAATTCAAAGAAGAAAAAGATAAAGAAAGAATCTAGCATAGTTTTAAATACCTTTCGTTTTTTCAATGATTTCCGCTCCTATCACATTTGGTTCTTTATTTGTTGGATATTTTGAGACATGAATAGAAGTCACTACATCCCAAGGACATTTATACAAATGATAGAATTGAAATTTGACTACCATTATTCACTTGAAAAGAATATTTAGTTTCATATTCACCTTCTCTATATAGATGCCGCTAGTTATGATATCAATTTGAACTTAAGGCATGTGATAAAATGGACTGTACTCAACTAATAGAATCTGATACTGAAAGAAGTCAACCCAGTGTTAATAAGGTAAAACCTGTAAAAACATAATGAATTTTAGCTCTCCTTGATAGCTCCTTTTCTAATTTACATGATGAGAATATGCATAATTCTATGGATGCCTAAAGCTAGGCTTTCATCACTGGTAAAGTAATGTAGCCTATCAACAGGTAAAAAGATGACATTGAGGGTTTTCTGCCAACTTGTGAAGTATTTCAGCTAGGTTATTTGTACTTAAAGGAATTGATTTTGTAAAAATCTAGATTAACAAAGCACTCAGATAGCCTAGTTAGCTGAGAAACAAACTTGCCTCTAGAATCTGAATTTCATCCTGAACCCAAGTAGTGCATTTATTTACATCAGGCTCAATTTTAACCTCTCTTATCCTTTCTAAACTTATTCAAGTATTTAGTCTATATTATATATATGTCCCACATATTTATTGTTTCTTGATTTTATTGCCATTGGTTCAATTTATGGGTAAATGGATTTAAAAATATTCATGCTACCACAGGTATATAAGCTGTATGTAAAACAAAAGAAAAATTTATCAGCTTTGAGGATTTGTAAAGATTTACAATAGAAACATATATCATATTTGAATTTAGGATAGAATTCTGATTATAAGGAGCCATAAGATGGTCAATCATTTTGACCAAAAGCTTCTGTCAATTGATTGATTCAAGCATGATTGACTGTCTAGGAATCTGTTCAACACTTGAGTCAAGTGTTGATTGTACTTGATAGAGATTTTGAATGACTTAAATGGTTGACCTGTTCATTAATAGAGTTATACCCAGGATAAGGGTTGTATGTTTTGAAATTTGTCCTGTGTTTACATATAGTATTTATTATTGGGAATTAAAAAGTAATTTTTAAGAGAGGGTTATTTTTCTGTGGGGGGATTTTCCAAGGAAAGAATTTACCATGTGGAGAGAAGTTTTCTGGGATGAAATCTCAAAGGAAACAGATGAGGGAATTTATTAGACAATTACACAAATCATGTAATTGAACTCTTACACAAAATTCATTTTATTTGACCTACTTTTTTGTTGTCAATTCAGTTTTATATTTGAAGACATTCTGGTGAAATAGCCCAGGTAAAATTTTCAAAGGAGTTGAAGGTTTCTGGTGGATATTTTCATGTCAAGGATTTTCCATGGGGAATTTCATTTAGCAAAAACCTTCCATTAAGACAGTAGGAGAGGAGAATTTTCAGGAAAAAATTTTCATGGAAGGAGGATTTTTAGTATGATTCAAAAATGATTAGAAATTCAAAGACAAACAAGTATTTTTTTTAGACAAAAATGGGATAAAAATAATTTTTTTAGGCAGAATTGTCAGCATGAAATTTTATGGGGAAATTTTTATCATAGATGGAATTGTTGGGAGGAAGAGGGATCTTATGTAGGCGAAACTTTCCAAGGAGGAATTTCCTGGGAGAGATTGTCCAAGAAGAGAAAAGGTGTATTTTTGGGCAATATTTGAAAAATTATCAAAAATTAAATAAAAAAACAACTAATTTTTCAACAATTTTATATTATTCAAATTTTCCAAACCCTAAAATTAATCTGAGCAAAAACTTATCAGAAATATTGAAATCAAATATCAGAAGTAACAATATCGGTATATTGTTTAATCAAATTATTGCCCAACATTAATCTGAACTGAAACAAAAAATCTGGTCTTGAGTTGAAATAAAACTTGAAATTAGCTTTGGTCAAGATTGAAGGGTTGATTGAAGCACATATCAATCAATTGGCAAAAGCTTTTGATCAAAATGATTGACTACCTCAGGTTTTTTTAGATGTAAGCTTGTTTCTTAAGTATCTGAATACTCTGTTAATCTAGATATCTACTATTGATACAGGACCTAGGCTAACTAATCCATGGTTACATTTATAAGGAGATCCTCATTGTAGGCTAGGGAGAGTTTTTAAATTTTTGGTCAGTATATATAAGACTCAGTAACTAACACAGAGACAAGGTGAATAGACTACTTGATTCCATCTTTAAGCTCTTTCAAAATATAATGATCTGTTCACTTGTAAACGTTCTTCCTCCCCCTGCCTTTTGATGTTCACCTGATAAGGTGAAGTGAAGTTCTCACTTTATAATATGTTGGATGTTTTTTATTTATGAGATTATCATTTTCCCTTCCATTGTTATCTCCTCTTTAAAATTGTTTCAGATAATAGTTTATAAAATTGCATGCTCTGTTACACACTGAGATAAACTGCAAACTAAGGACACAACTGGTTTATTGTAGGAGATAATATGTGTACTAGATTGATATAATATAGAAATACATTGATAGGATTTTATATTTGACTCATTAAATAGGAAAACAATGAAATTATTACTTTATAGTATGTACAATGTTATTATTAATAAGATTATCATGCTTCCTTTGATTATTACACAATTTCTAAAAAAATTTAAGTAATATTTTGGTAGATTATGTACTCAATCAGACACAGAGATTAGTTGCACACAGAGAAGACAACTGGCTTAATAAAGGAGCAATAGTGTATGCATATGTTGATATAACAAAGAAAAGCATTATTAGGGCTACATGTAGTACCATCTGGAAAGGGATAGATTTGCTAATGAATTGGTTACTATATTTAGCAAAATCATAAAAAAAAGGATAAAAAAAAGTCTGTTTTGAATACAATACACAAAATCACTGAATAAGACAGTAAAATCTCTGCACCAACTGAGATTGAGGTTTCAGTGAATGTCATGTCACTGTTTCCATGCTCTTTATTTAAGCAAATGATATGCCATGTGTAAGATCATGGCAGGAGTCAGTAAAACTTGTGCATTTCCTTTGAGATTTATGTAAATGACATGTCAGTATTTTTGTGGTCTTCATTTAACTGAACAAACAATTTTGGTGGAGTGAGAAAAATTATGATACTCTGCACTGTGATTTTACCAACTCATTTTTTTTTACCAAGTGTTCAAAAACATAGGGGGCATTTCCCCTCCATACATGTTGGCCCTGTAGTCAGTTATTGAATCTTGTATGCTTAATGGCTAAATTTTTATGCAATTGCCTTACTTACATAGATACAGGGTAAACACAATTCTTGATGATTTAATATGCTCTGTCACGATAAAATAATCATTTCTCTTACAAATACAATTTAGAACCCATAAATGGACCTTAAAGTGACATCTAATTTTTGTATCTACTCAACAAGAGCAGTAACAATAAAAGTAGTATCATTACATTCCGTTTTTATGCTCCTTCTCATTATAGTAGTTGTTAACCTGAAACTCCCTACTCAAACAATCTTACCCCAATTTTTATCACATTTCTAGAGGCTACTCATATTGGTTATTGAATTGGTTATGGTTACTTATAGGACAGAAGTTAGATAAAGGAAAGAAACATAAATATATTATTAGAGGATCCATTCAGTCCTTATTAAAAATATAATAATGGTTGTTGTTGGTAATGCATACCAGCCCTTATACTAACAGGGCCAGTTATAGGCCTAGGTTGTACACCAAACTGAACTAATTTTTTGAATAGCCATTATATGAGATATTTTTTTGAAGTAAGGTCTATTTGAACATAAGTACACATATTTGAAAAAAGTATTGCTTGATGCAAGATCAGAACTATAGGGTCATGAGTCAAGGCAATTCCCTTTATGAGCTTGTCATACCTTTCGTTTTGAATTGCTCTGCATAGTTTCTCAGGGTTTTGCAGTATGTTTCTGCATTGATAGTGCTTCTTCATTGCATGAAGTCAACCAACAAAATCCTTGTTGCCTATCCCAAAACACTGATGCCATGATTTTGTGCCAGGACAGAGTCTGTTTGGCCTTCACCTTTACAGACAAGTGTACGTGTCTCCATTCCATGCATTGTTGCTACATAATTGGTCTCCAGTTACAATCTGACATAAACAGCCATCACCTTCTTTGTGGTACTTCCTTGAATGAAGTCAAGAACTACATTGCACACTCATATCTTTGGTTTTTGTGGTTCTCTGTTTAGAGTTTCTGGGCCCAACAGGTTGCACTGTGCTTCTAAACTAAAGTTTTCCTAATCTATAAGTGTTCAAACTACAAGCTGTTCCTAAACTATAAGTGTTCATAAATAGTTTTATATAGCACTGACCTTGACACCTTTGGAAATTTTTTGACAGACCTGTTATTGTGAAGCCCCTGTTTTTACAAATTTTTTCTTCAACTGAAGCCACCAAATTGTTTGTAATCAAAGAAGGGCAGCTGGAGCACTCCTCATCATGGTTGTTGTCTTGGCCATCTTGGAATTCTTGTACTCACTTTACTTTCACTCTTAACAGTAACACCATACACCTTGCAAATCTGTTGAGGAATTTCTCCACCAGAGTGGTTTCTTGCTGACAAAGACTATCTGATGTGACAACACGACTCATGGGATGGTTTAGCTGTAACCATCTCAGTATTAACTGGAATGAGACAATGTTTATTGTATATTCTAGAACCCAGAAAAAGTTTCCAGATCTAAGTGAAATCTTGATTGAAAAATATGACTTGAAACTACAGAGAGTTGAAAAAATATGATACTTACAAATTATATTGGATGCAAATTTTTTTAGACCCATATTGACAAGCTTCATATCAAGCTAGGCAGAAATTTTGGGATAATGCAACACCTTCATCACCTCCTACTATACCATCCAATATGTTGCATATATTTTCCTCTTGTCCATTCATATACAAGCTACTGTGCCATAACGTATGCAAATACATTCAAAACCCATCTTCATCCACTTCAAGTTCTCCAAAATAAAGCCATGCAAACCCTTATGAGTTACCCTCCTGCACCATTGTCTATTCCAGACTTGTCTTCAACAAAGAGTGCATATAAATACCTAAATATTTTACCTATTACACTCCTTATACCATTTAATACAGTGTTGTTTGCAGTGAAATGTAACGAAAATTTACTCCCATCTCTTCTTCACATGTTTGACCTGCTTCCTTTGGAATCTACTCACCCCTACTCTACTCGACAAAATTTACTAATTCACCAATCTCTTTTCAGATGCAAGTGATCATGGTTTTCTTTGAGGTATGGTTTGATAGTAAATTATAATAAATATAAAAATAATATCAAGGTTGTCTCCAAGGAGTATAAAGAACACATTTAAAGTTTTTAATAAGTGAATATTAAAGGTTTTTTTTTGATGGATTTGCCCCTCTTGTCATTTCTAAAGTTGTCTGTTTTTTAGTTTTTTTCTCCTTTTTTATGGTTGTTGTTTGATTGTGAGGTTCAACTGGTGAGTACTATTATTATTATTAGTACTAATATTTTTTACTATTACTATTATCTTTTTTCTTATTTTGAAGAAAGTTGTTGTTTTCATTTATAATTCCCGTGTCATTCGAGGTATGCTCACTGCTGGAAGTATGTCACACTTATGTTGTAATTATTGTAAAAAATAAAAGAGTGTGAACCTGAACAAAAACTATATAACTGAGTAAACCTCACACATGGCAGGTAAGTTGATAGTATTAAACATTTTAAAGAACAGAACCATAAAGGCTAGTTACTTTAATTATTCCCTTAATTTACACTTCAGAGCGAATTAGTTGTAAGAACTATGATGCTCCATAGTTGATGATGGTCATGGATCTGGTTGCCGTGTTAAGGTCAAGCAACAAACCATTAGGACTAGAGAGTGCTGGAGTGATGCAATTTAAGCCCACTCAGTAATGGTGATCACATGGTAGGTGTGGTTCAAGAACCACTCTCCAGCAATTTAGTTGGCACCACCGCAACAACAGCAACTTTGGATTGAGTGTGCAAGATAGTTGGGTATGATAGTTGGTAGATAGTTGGGTATAGCTGCATCATCCTTCAAGCTGATTCTTTATTTCTCTTCCAAGAGTGTTACGGTAGTGAGGGCTGGGAGGGGTTTTCCTACTGGAACCTCCGTGGTTTTGCCTCCTATTCGTTGTTGAGCCTCGTTTTGAACTCCTCAGGCAGGGCTGCAGAGATTGTCTCTCGACTTAGTTGGTTCCAATTGTTCACCACTTGCTGGCTAAAAAAAATCTAGTCAGACCTTACTGTTAACGGTGGATTTGAACAGCTTTATGGAAAGTCCTTGTGTTTGTCTTTGGTGGGGAGAGAAGGTGAGCAGCTTATGGTCTGTTTGCTGGAGGTACCTGTAGGTGAGCATCATGTCATTGCACCTATGCTGAAAAACGAGTGTTGGAAGGTTAGCAGATGTAATCTACTGGAGTAGGGCTGACTGCGTAAACCGTCAATGCATTTGGTGGCTCTCCTTTGGACACCTTCAACGAGCTGGATGTCACTCTTGTAGAAAGGACCAGCAAGACATGTTCCAAAATTCAGGCTTGGTCTGACCAGAGCTTTGTATAGTTTCTGAAAAACTGTGGAGGATTGATTACTGACCATTCTTTTCAGGAGTCCCAAATTTGCGTTTGCTTTTGAAACTGCTTAGGCAGTGTGCTCATGGAATTTTAAACTGTCATCCAACAGGACTCCTAGATCTCTACCACTGCTAGAAGTAGAAAGCAAGAATGTCCATGACCCTTTGCTGTCGTACATAGTGTACTGGTGCTGTGGATTGCCACAGCCAAATTGAAGAGTGAAGCACTTTGAGATGTTGAAGGACAGAAGCCACTTATCTGCCCATGCTTGAATTTGGTTAGGATCAGCTTGTAGGCTACTGTTTTCTGTGGTAAATAGCTTGGAGTCATCAGCATAAAGAGTCAGGTGGGTTTTTCAGCTACAAGGTCATTGATGTAGATGAGGAATAAGGTAGGTCCATGGACAGTTCCTTGAGGGACGCTGCTCAGAACTTGGCAATGGGTTGAATAGACCTTCTCTCTGTCTATGCTAAAGAGCAAAACTTTTTGCATTCTACCACCAAGGAAGTCCATTAGCCAGTCAGCTAGATTTTGTTAGTGCCCACGGCTGTAACTGTGGAGTGCAAACAACTATGAGGACTTTGTTTTTTGTTACACAGCTGAAACTGAGCACAGTTGTTCCCAAGACATTCTGGTACACAACACATGTGCTTGTTATGGTATGGGGGCAAACTACTAGTGTCTTCTATTAAACTGACCTTAATTAAGAGACATGCCTTGTACTGGGTGGGGGAGAGAGTCCAAAAATTCTTGTCATTAGACTATATATCAAAAGAGCCTGCTAAATATCTACCAAAATAAAGGAGAAACGTAAGGGGAAACAGTGACTAATTTTCCAAGTTATGTTTTTTTTTGGGGGGGGGAATGTTGCATCTGTGTATAGAGGATATTCCTGCATTGTTATCATTAGCATATCTGCCAC
Organism: Artemia franciscana; assembly: GCF_032884065.1. Lineage (NCBI taxonomy): Eukaryota > Metazoa > Arthropoda > Branchiopoda > Anostraca > Artemiidae > Artemia > Artemia franciscana. Next base: position 18,906,676 of record NC_088874.1, read on the forward strand.
AAATATAGTTGAATCTCAATCAAACTAGGTGGGAAATAAGACATTTGACATAATTGTACTCTCTAGTCTGTGTACTGGTCATCAGTCTGTTTTGGGGGTTTCAAAACAGATTCATCATTAGGCAAGTAACTGGGTGGACTGGTGAAATTTAGCTAATTTTAGATGATCAGTTGCCCATATGGCTTTGGGTATTTATGATTGAAACAACTTCTCTGAGGAAAGGACTGTATTATTTTCTTTTGCATCCATCAGATCTGACTTAAATATGATAAGAATGAGCCGACATAGTTTTAGTTGGGTTTAGAGAGATCAATTCTGTTTTATGGAGCATTTGCTTCTTGAAGTAAGTACAATGTGTTTAATAATTAATTTACCATATGTTTTCATATATACAAGGGCATCAGTTGAAGGGGGGGGGTTGTCCCTCTAGAGTTTCTTGGTAGCCCCAAGATATAAAAAATACCTCTTTTGTGGTATTGTTGTTGAAATACCTTTTATTGTTGAATTTTGTTGGAAAACAGCGAAATTTCCCCCTGCTCTAGATTTTAAAATATACCAGTTCCAGTTCCAAAAATTGTAGAGAGATATATGGACTAACAATAAGTCCTTTCACCTCTTTGACTTCTTCTTCAGAAAAACTAGCCATTGTTGCTCTACACTTTACCCTTTGCTTGCTCTACTTTTTGACAGTACAACGAACCTTTTTTTGACAGTCCATATCCACAGAAAATTATCCAAGTTGATCACATTTGTAATCAAAACAGCAACTTCCTTGATACAGAGATCCAAAAGAGTGGTCTTTGTTATATTGTTACTTTGGATGTATGTAAATTATTTCCAAATTTTCCTAGTTGCTCATATTAGACAATATGGGACACACCTGGTTGTTTTTGCAGGGAAGCGTAGTCATAAGGTATTCTCTGCAGCTGTAACCAATGGGTCATAGTGAATGCAGTGTTTAATACCATGCTAGTACTGAACTGCCAGTTATAATTTGTTTTCATATAGGCCTATACCTTGGCATCAGTTGATGCCAAGGTATCATATTCGTAATAATTTCTGTTTGTTTTAAGTTTTAATGTTGCTCCTTATTTTCAGTTGAAACACATCGTTTTTTTTTCTTTGTTTCGTGAAGCTTAGAGACTAACATTTTTCTAAAGGCAATGGAAAAAGTATGTCAATTAAAGTAAATGTATATGAAAAAAGTTAATAATTACAAAAAAATGCACATAACAATGGCCTACTTACAAAAACTAAGATATAAAATCCCAGCATTTAGTTCTGTTGAGTAATCCTGAAGCGTTGGATGGATGTTTTTTAACAGTATTGATAGTTTTGAACTTGGTTATCAAACACAAAAATATTTAATGCCTTTAGACTCAGTGTTTATAAAAATTAACGCATTATCAAAGTAGTTTGTTCAAAGTAAAAGATTAAAACTAAGATTAAGAAAATCAGATAAAAATTTTTAAGTAAATATTTTTAGTTTAATTTTGAATGTCAAAAACCAATATATTTGACACCTTTATACTTCATAACTGTAAAAAATTAAATCTTTTTCAAATTATTAACTAGATAAATAAAATCACTCATGAAAAAAAAAGATAGTAAAACACAAAAAAAGGTGTCTGTTCAGGGGGAAAATACAGAAATTCCCAGCATTCTGTTCAGGGGAAATATTTCTGATTATAGTGGCTTATTATATCAGCTCATGGGTACTCTTGCAATGCAAGCAAAAGCTGACGGCATATTTTTTTACCGAAATTTTCCCTTATTAAGTTGTTTTCCTTGTGTTTCCTATAATTATACAAACTTTCTTGTGTACTAATAACTGCACTAATTACTAATAAACACATACATATTTAGGATCACCATAAAAAGCTGATTCTTTGATTGAATGTTATCAATAGCTTGGCTCTTGTACTTTCGTTATTGACAAGGATCGTTATTTACTTACCATTCATTACTATTAAGAATTTGGATTTTTCTTTTTGCTCCATATCATATATAACCCAATCACATAGACCAAATCATATAGAAAAATGTTTGTGGAAAATTCATTCACAAATTAGAACTTTTATTTTCCCTATTAATGGTAAAAATCTATTGTCAGGCAGCCAACAATGGGGTAACACACATTTTTTTCCATGGTTTTTCCCTATTCTGCTCTCTTTCCTTTGGTTTCCTTATAATTACTTTATAGTTCCAAATTTCCAGGGGGCCATACCCCCCCCCCTTTCTGCTGGTGCCCGTGACATGATGGTAGAAAACTAAGCATCCATGGCATCCCAAAAAGTGCTTCGTTGTTTGTTGAGCTGCTCCTTGTCCCCTAATGACTTAAATTCATCTATGGTAGTAGAGGTCAATGTTACTTTTTTTGCTGAGTTAGTTTTGTAAGCTAACCACTCTATTGAAGAAGAACTTGTTTCGTGACCTAGTACTAGGTTTTTCTGGAAAAGCTTCTGGTGGTTAACACAGGTTCAGTGTGAAATGTACAGTGGAGCAAGATCAAGATAGAATCTTTAACAAGTAGAAGATTGTTTATTGCTATTATCTTGCTTGTAACAATATGTTGATAATTGCATTTTGGGCTTCTTGAGACAGAATGGGACATTTTAGAAGTCTTTAATGTACTTTGTTGCCTTTCTCTTAATCTGAAGGTCTAGGGTCAGACTTATCAGTTGGGTATGTAATACACATTTTGAACTCTAAGCTTGGTTGCACTAGACTCTTTTAAAGCTCGGTTATGTCAGCTGGTATCTTCTAGTGATGGTTCTTTTGATTATCTTAAGTATTCGATTAGGATTTATTACTGATACTTGTGCATAGAGATGAAATTTTGACTTTTTGTCAACTAATATACCAAGGTCCCTCTATGTGACTACCAAAGTTATGGGACCTGTCACAACTGTCTATTTGGTTCAAAATACGTAGGTTTTTCTTCCCAATGTGATTAGTCTTTCATTTTGATGCATTCAATTGAAGTTTTAAAAAATCAGTCTAGTAGGTGAATGTCTCAAGGTTGCTCTGGATTGGTTTAATATTTTCTAGTGTGTCCGTAATAAATCTCAGGGCATCAGTATAGAGACTTATTTTGTCTTTTAAGATTTTTTGCATGTTCTCTGTGGTAGAGGGAGACATCCAATTTTTTTACTTCGGGGGCACCACTTCCAGCTTCATCTGTCCTGGGGAAGAATGTATCTGTATCCTTGGTGGGAACCTGAGTGGTGGGGAGGCGATCTGAAACTGACCCTCAACTAGTGCATTAGAAATGCATTTAATATCAACTTGAGCAGATAAAACAACTAATTCTTGTTAATTCAGTGACATGGGAAAAAGTTATGATCATTTAGTATAAATGTCTGCCATGATCATTGTTTCCAGCGTTGATCATTTCCTGTGATCACTAAGACTGCCCTCTTGCCTCTGTATGGGCTTTTATTTTTGATGCTGTATCTTTTATTTCATGTTAATTAAAGTTATTGATTTTGATTGTACCAATCTTTATGATTCTTGCCTTCATTTTTGTTAATCATGGGTTGAGAACCTGTTGAAATTTAAAAACTAATTAATATTTTTATTGAAAATGACTAGAGGAAAATGCAGCACAATGACCAAAATGGAGGACCAAAGAAGCACAGCTTGCATGAGATAAGAAAGTTATGGTTTCATTGTGCTTCTTTGTTAGAGGGAAGAGGAGACCTAAATCTTGTACCCTTTTTACACTGTGCACCTACTTCTACAACCTTACCTGCACATATTGAGAGGGCAACAGTTGGTAATGCTCCATCAAAATTGATACAGAGAATTTCTGGAAAAATGTTGGCCTTAAAGTGGATATTCCCCCCCCCCTCCTTCAGAGTTGTGCCTGGCTTCATTGATTTTTGTTACTTTAACATGAAAAGGGTATTCTTTTAAAACAAATGCACTCCTTTGCTATTTTTTTAAAACGGCTGGTAGTTCCTACATTCATAACAGTTTTATCTTACAACAAATGGAAATACTCCATTTCTGATGCAGGTCAAGTTTATTTATATTATATGTCAAGTTTTATTAAAGCTGTCGAGATTTTATTCTTGTAAATGCACAACCTTCTGCAGTAGAGTATCAGGCTTTCATGCTGTTTTCGTAGGTACCAAAAATCTGGTTATGATTTGATAGTCCCCTGTGCAAAAATAAGGTGGCAAAGTGGCAATGCTACTTGGCAGTTCTCAAATTTGTTGGCTGATTTTGTCTGAAAACACCATTTTTACTTGTGAAAATACTTTTTTCTCAAAGAAAAGAAAAGTCATCATAACACAAGTTGTGTGGCTAAAGTGCCAGCAGCTTCTGGAATTCTGTCAGATTCTGCTACTGGCAGCTTTGGAACTTTTTCCATACGTGCTTGATGTGATCATTGTATGCTTTATCCTGTTTAAAATTAAAACTTGGCTTTCTAGTTATTTTAGCTCTTTTGTAGGTGGTTTACCTAGAAGTCGGGACAAAGACTTATCAACTTTTACAAGGAAAAGAGTACACAATTGGACGCCATGAAGAATGCGATATTTTTATTGACAATCAAGTAAGTAGTATTTGAAATTGTAACCATCGCTCCTGGACAACTACATTAGACAGCTACAACATTTTGGCAAAGATATTCAGCTCTTGATTTGAAAGATATTAAAACCGGATTATTTTTTTTTTGCTTTGTCAATATACATGGTGCAGCATAGCATGATTTGGAGGTTTCTTTAAATGTTCCTGATGGTTTATACTGTTGTATTGAAAACAGTTTAAACCATTTGAGTTTTTAATTAGTTTGCTATGTAGAAATGTAAAAAGGAGCCGTTTTGATGAAAGAGTACTTCATAAAATATCTTAAGCTGTTGTTTTTAATTTTGTTTAATAAATAATAAGTATAAAGATGAATTTGGTGCTTATGTATGGTCAGTGATCTAGATCTTGATGTTTGAAACTTGCCAATAGACATTGACTTATTATTTTGCTTTTTTTTTCAAGTTTCTTATGTTACAAACTTTGAAGTGCCTAAAACTCAACTAAGAAATACTGTATTTTTTCTGAATAAAACTGTGAAACTATATTGCAAATTGTAATGATTTATAAGTTATTTTCATTGGTTATATAGTGGTGGGAGGAGATCTAGTATTGAAATTATGCTATACATTGGTTTTCATATGTAAATTCCATTGATTTGACAATTTTGCTAATCCCAAAAAAAAGCAAGTTAGAAATCTTGTGAAAACAGTATTGAGTGATTTTTGTGACATAAATTTTGAGATGTCTAAAAATGGACTAAGAAATAATATATTTTTTCTTAATAAAACTGTGACTATATTACAACCTGTAATAATCTCCCTGCTTCTCCCCTTGATTATTTTGATTAGTTATACAGTGATGGGAGAAGGTCTAGTATTGAAATTCTACTGTATATCATTCAATGCCTTTATTTGGTATTCATATGCTAATTTCATTGATGCCATTATTTTATGTCCTGAAAGAAGCTAGATAATTCCCATGTAAAACGTTATTGGAGATGTTGGACTAGATATCTTTTTCCTTAATTAAACTATGAAACTTTATTTCAGCGCAACAAACTAATCATAAGCCTGATCATTTGATGGTCTGGATTCAGGACATAAAATACTAGCGTTAGTGAAGTAGCTTAACCCAGACTATGTTAAGTTAACTTCAAATAGCTTGATTCAACTTGTAATAGTTTCCCCTTGATTATTTTCGTTATTTGCACAGTGCTGGGAGGGGGTCTAGCATTGAAACTCTACTCTGTATCCTTCAGTGCCTCTATTTGGTATTCATATGCAAATTCCATTAATGCTACTGTTCGCTAATCCTGAAAGAAGTAAGTTAAATGTCATGTGAAAACATTATTGAGTGATTTTTATGACGTTTTGATGAGTTTATATTGTCAAAATAGCATTAGTAAACTTGCATGGTTGTATGAAGAAAAGTTTTACAGAATCGATATTTCGCATGGTAATTTTAACAAGAATGAACAGCTATTTAGGCATCACACTTTTAGATTGAAAAATGTCGAAGAACTGTTTTTGTTGATAACTCTGTTTAAGGTTTTTAAGTAAATCACTGAAAAAGGATACTGTTTTTTTTTCCTTTATAAAATTTATTACCCTAAATATTAGTAATTTTGATAGATTTTTTGCCATCATCTGTATATTTTTTTAGATTTTACTTTGATCATAATATTGTGACATACAATTGACTTATTTTACTTATTATTCCAACTTATTCTACCATAAGCTACATTGAACTAAGCAAGGGTGTACTATTTTCTACCTTAGCTAGTTATTAGCATAAATTTCAATAATTTAGTTGGGTTTCTAACCACACTTAACCAAAAAAGTCCAGTTCTTCTAATACAGGTAATTCAAAAGTTAAAACGAATAAAAATTATTACTTCTTAGCCTTTACAACATATATCTAAATGCTTGTTTAAATGCAGGTAAACCAACCGATGTTATTTTCGCATATTCTAATTTTCATACACCAAGAACTAACTTTTAAGAGCTTTTTAACTTTTATTACTAACTTAGGAAAATTACAAGGAAAGTCCGGATTTTAGATCTAGATACATAACTAAGTTTTCAATAATGTCACATTTTATTGGGAGGCACTACTTTTGAATATTTTAAAGATGACCTCCTTTGAGATAATCAAATTTGAGAAAATTATCATAAAAACTCCCTCTACCACCTTCTCTACTTTATACAGGCATAGTGGAAATGCTGAAATTATATATTTTTCCAGACAATGTCAAGTAACCATGCTTCTTTACACGTGGACGAAGAAAACACAATAGAACTAATGGATTTGAGAAGCTCAAATAGAACATTTTTGAATAACGTGAGCAGTTATTTACTTTTTAGTTTAGACTAATTCATCGAATTGATTATCGTGTTTGTAATTAAATATACTTTAAGTGTACTTCAGTGAACTAAATTCCGTTTAAGACTTCTTGGACGGTTACGAGCCTCATACTTATAAGTTGCAAGTGTTAAATGTCGTCTTGATATTATAAGATCTGATTAGATAATCTGCAAATCATGTCCTTACATCAAAAGAAAGAAATGGATAACAATCGATTCATTGATTTCAGATTTAGATTTTGGGATTTTTCTTTAAATAATGTTCTGAACTTGAAAAAAAAAAAAAAAAAAAAAAAACACACAAAATTATTTGGTTAACATGTCAAGCTATGATTTTCTTCCTTTTTTTTTCAAGGAGATTCCAGACAGTCCACACATGGCAAAAACACCGAATTTGAGTAACAAAATGATTTGTCAATGAAAGTTCCAATATTTAGTATACTTACTGTGTCGAGATAAGTGTCAGATTCCGTGACTAAGTTTTATTGGGACCCTAGGCGCCCGAAATGGTACTCGAGATAGTGTTATACCGGTTTTTAAAGTCCCTTATATTTTCTTTTTTGTCTGCAGATTGTCTATGTAATTGTCTCAAAATTTTTGTCATATATATGCCCCTTTCAGTAATTTTCATAACATTGAGTACTACTTGTGAAAAAGGGATGTGTATTAATAGCAATCAAAATATATTTATTTTTTCTTTGTTTGGCACATTCGTAAAATAATATAAAAGAAAAAATACAACATACATAATAAATATAAAAAATTTGGTTTTAAGATAACATTTATTTTGATCAGTGAGAAGGATGAAATTGTTTGTGATGAGATGGCAGACCATTACATCGAGCTCTCTGATAGTTAATTATAATCTGAAACACAGTTCCAGGTTCAATAACCTGTTCCTTACACAGTACAGGTGTATATTCCCACCCAAATCTGGTGCAACGGATACCCCAACCAAACCACCCTTGCACCCTTGGGGGACTGCACATCACACTTTGTGAAACACTGGTCTGCATAATTGGGTACTTTACAATAGAACCCATTGCATCGGACTAAGCTTCTGAATAATTTTTTAGAATAAATCACAGGATTAACCTGGATAAGACGTATTCTTTTATTGCAGTTAAAACAAATTTTATTCTACAAAAATACTTACCTTTACTGTTCAGTGATTTTTGTAAACATCATTTGAAAAGCTCAAGGTCACTAAAATCATCATGGATATTATCCCCGTGAATGAGCTGCTAGTGGCAGTGAATGAACATATTGACCTGCTCTTGGTTGGATTCCTTTATAATAGAAATGGTATTTAAGCTCGTCTTACCTTTGGAAATTTAGTCTTTAAAATATTATTTGCTGGGAAAATTTTCAGCAAGGTCTGTGCTATGTCATCTTTAGGACAATTTGTAAATGCCCCCATTTTGGGCACATCTTCAGGCTTGTTAAATGTGGAATTTTTTTCAATATTAAATGTTTAAAAATATAATGTGTACATTCTTCTTCTGTCTCAATCTGTTCAGGGCATCACTCTTGTTCCCTCCCATGAAGTTCAAATGATATTTAAATACTATCTTATAACCCCTTATGACCTCAATTGTGGACGTCTTGCTTTTCGATTGGCCCCAGATTGATGGCCAAAAAGCACGATTTCGGGAGCCTATCCTTTTCATCTATAAAACTCAACCCAACTATCAAAACATTCTTTCGTTATAGCTCTAGGATGTAAGATCCAACCACATTCTTCGTAAAAAATTTTCTTTGATGTAAGGTCAGTAAAATGAGTACCTCAAACTGTTTGTGGACAATTCCTCCAGAAAACATCTAGTATATATTTATCAATCTAACAAAGAACGATTGTTTCAGAGCCTAGCTGACCATTGTTATCACTTTGGCTTCTAATATCGTAATCTCAGACCGAAGACTCTCCTTCTGATTCCTTCGAACTTCTTCAACTACGAATTAGTACCCTGCATCTTGGCAGCTGTACCTTTGCTATATCCATGGCCCTTACTAATTAGTCTACCAAGGTAACGGAAGAAGTTCATCAAAATAATTTATATAAATAGAATAGAATACGATTTATCAGCTAAAACACCACAAGCTTGTCAGAACAATTACAATGATAAAATAGATGTTAGTAGATGAACATAAAACAAAAACTTAAATCAATTATTAAAATGGGAAACAAAATAAGGGATAAAAGAGCATTTGTACCTCATGGTCAACATTTGGGGATACAAGTCAAGTTGAGTATTTGGAGCTCTACGAGCATTGAGTCTTGTATTCTGAAGGGTTGGGAAATTTACTTTAAGGGGGGGGGAGAACGTCGATGATAGTCAGAACTTAGGCAATTGTGACCAATGTTCATGGTAAGGATGTAACGTCGTGATTCCAATGTAGTAAGTTCAAGTTTAGCCAGACCTTCATCGTATGTAGTATAGGACGTCCTCAGTAGAATTTTTATAGTTAGGGATATCACCTTCGAGTCTAAGTTGGGTCCGATATATTTCAATCACAGGAATGTCACCCACTGCAGTTTTGGATGGCATATGTTGGAGTCGTGGGTAAATTTTACAAATTGAAGCAAAATGATCATTTATGATATCCGCACTCACTGGGTTTCCATTATTGTCCAGTAAGAAAAACTTTAACCTTTCCTTTGAGATCTCGGATACTTTTGTGGAATTTCTTAGGGTCAGAATACAATAACTTGGTGAGCACCATGCTCCATTCTTGCTGTAGGGGTATCACCTGGGTATACTGATGTATTATTGTCAAGATTTTCGAGTTAAAGTTGGGTATGATATATTCATATCACAGGAATGTCACTCACTTGTTCACTGTACTGTTCACCGGCATATGTTGGAGTGGTGGGTGGATTTTACAAATTGAAGCAAAATGATCATTTATGATATCTGCACTCACTGGGTCACCATTACTATCCAGTAAGGAAAACTTTGATAAGACCTTTCCCAAGACCTTTCCCAAGAGATCTTGGACACTATTGTGGAATTTCTTAGGGTTATAATACAATAACTTGGTGAGCACGTGAGCACCATGGTCCTTTCTTGCTTTACGGATTTCACTAACAACAATGTTTCGATGTTTTTGAGACTCTTGGAAAAATTCTTCCTTAAAGAGTCTATCACTTTCATTTATTAGGCACATTTTTTTTTTTTAATCCACGGTTTGCAGTTATATTTGCAATATGATTGGACAATATAACTGGAAAAGTTCAGCTGAAAACTTAGAAGCCATTTCATTGCCATTGGTAAGACATAGGATAATGGCCCAAGATTTGGAGCTAACTTTCACTTTGAAATGGGCGACCTTCTCGTGAGTAATGTGAATAACTGATCAGTGGTTTTGGAGGAAAGGATGATAAAGGAGTCCAAAAGATGCATAGACGGTCATTCGTCCCTAATGGTGGGGTTATTTTGGGGGGCACAGTAGTAATCTTCAATGCTGGTAAAATTCAAGTCTAGGGTTTTATCACCGCGTGTAGGCAACTTGATCACTTGATCGAAGTAAAGAGCATGCCACTATTGCCGCGGAAGTTCTATGATGCGTTGAAGTGATCATCATGCATCTAGCCTTTGAAGTTTTAATAAAGGGGCCATCCGGCTCATAACTCGAGTTGAATTGATCCAGATCATATGACTCAATTGGCTGAATTACCATCTTGTACAGATTCACAATCTTATTGATTCAAAGACCCATTATTTCTTCACCATTCCCTGGCTCAATTGGTGATGGGTTATTACTCCTCCTTGTGAACAACCCTTTAGAACAGTCTTTGACTTCCTTACTCCCTTTAATTCCACGACTACTTGCTGATTTTTGAGCATATGAGAATGCCCTTTCTGTATAGATCCATCTATTTTCCTGTGTTCAATTGATATTTCTATAGATTTGAAACTAGCTTGGTCATACGCTCCTTCTGTGTACGCCATATCGATTAGAGTACAGTTGTTTGTGGAGCATCCGATTTAAGAATCTATTTTGTTTTTAGAAATCAAATATTTGATCTCTAAATTACTAATCGGGTGTAAATGTATTAATCGCTCCATCATTTTCAATTGAAAGGATTCTAGTTTGATCAACCTGCAAGAATTGGGATTTGAATAATCATGTTTCCAAGCTTAGATATAAGACATCTCTTGCTTCAGCAACATCTTGTGAACATAGCCTAAAGTTAGACTCCGCTTAGAAATAGATATGTAATTTTTCCAACCTTTTTTGAAGCATGATTCGATATCAGCACCAGGGACTTTAAAAGGTTCAAAATCATCCACAGCTTTTTGACTCAGTCTTCTCTTATTATCTGAAATACCAGCCTGTCCTCTAAATTGAGGTTAATTTTGTTAGCTGGCTGTTTTTTCATGGGCATTTACATGTGTCTCAGGCACGTACTTAGGGGTTTCTTCTGGGGTCATTGCGAGAGTGCTATCTGTCCTCAATACGTTCCACAAGTGGTCCCCGTGTCCTTCTTGTAACTATGTTTTTCAGAAAGTCTCAAAAAGTTCATTTTACTTTCCTTATTTCTTTTGAAGAAATATAAAACCTTCTGAATATACATCGTAGTCTCCAGAAGGCAATTGTTGGGTGGAATTTCTTAGTAGCCTTCTAGTTAGTTTTTTTTTGCTTTGACTCAATACTGACTTCTACTAACTATTTGCGTCCCATACTCCATTGGTGTCAGGGGCCTGCTTGATCTTGAGCACTTTTCATGCTTTCTATAAGACTGTCCGCCTCCTTAAGTCCCTGCTCAGATCTCCTGGAATACAGCGCAAATTATCAAGCTTTTCGGTTAATCCTTGGTAATAAGTGAAGGCCTATTCACAATAAGATTTTACTAATATGGAGATTTAGCAAGCACTAATTTGAAACAAACAGACTTGTCATAGAGCTTTTTATTAGCTTAAATTAGCGCCAGTTGTATCTTGGTACTAATAAAATCTTATTGTGTATATGACATGACCAATTTGTATATATATATATATATATATATATATATATATATATATATATATATATATATATATATATATATATTAATATAAATATATATATATGTATATATATATATATATATATATATATATATATATATATATTGTTTTTTCTTTCTTTCGTTTTTTTTACTGTTGAGATGCAAAGACATTAAATTTTATGATTCAGTGGTCTGAGAATGATGGAAAATTCTTCACATACTGTTTCTGAACCAATCTTTCATGCTGGGAAGAAACCGTTGTTAATTCCAAGACCTATTTCCCAGCAAGGTATGCCTGGAGCTTGTATTCCCTTTCTTTTACATTGGAAGTTCCTCATAGCGTGTCTTGTGCGTTTTTTCACTGATTATGCTCTTTCATTCTAAGAATATACTTGGAGCTACAACATACCCAGAACAGTAATTTGATAATATCCAAGGGTCTAAGTCTTTAGAATGATAAATAGATGAAAAGGGTGCCTACCTCGTTATGTGTGTGGATTTCGGTTTCTTTGACCTTACCCGTGACTTCTTCGCAATGGTTCGTTAAAAAAGTTTCTGGCCATTTTTGAACCCTATTTTCAAATAATGGTTTATAGCTGATCAAGAAAAATAAATATTAGACCCTGATCAAAAGAATTATATTGGACGAAAAAAGATCAGGTAAAAACCTAATTTTTGAGTATTATTAATAAAGCACTTTCATATTTTAGCGGGTATTAAAACCCAACTTGCGGTACTTTGTTGAAGAAGGAAGTCAAATCAGGTTTGGAACTGTCAGAGCAAGGATCATTCTAAGAACCCAAGACCTAAACGTGAGTAATAATTACACTTTAAATTGGCTTAAAGATGCTTTTATGAGCTCCTAAAGTCAGATTAAGGGTAATCAAGCAGTTTAAGTTCCAGTTCCAGTTCCAAAAATTGTAGGGAGGTATATGGACTAACAACAAGTCCTTTCACCTCTTTGACTTCTTCTTCAGAAAAACTAGCTACTGGAAGCGCTATTCTGCTCCAGTCTGCGAACAATGGATATATACGATTATGAACAATAATAAACTGTTATTGATTGTGGGAAGTGCGAGTACCTGAGCTACCTGTCCCCAGCAGTTTAAGGCACTAGGTCGGCCGGTACCAATACGGCTCTTCCTACTCATTCCCGCTCTCTTCTGCACAATCAAAAACTATGGATAAATTGCGTCCCATTAAAAATTGACTTCTTCAAGCTTTAATCCTTATTAAACAATATTTCTCTTCTTTAAGGTATCAATTGCTGCCTTAAATATCTTACGATCAATTTCCCATGGCAGGTTAGAATCCAGGATAGCTGTATAAGTATTTGGAATCTTAGCCAAGGAGCAGAAACGCTTAAGAGCAACAGTCTCCTCACTCTGAGCCTGGCAATCAAATAAAATATGCTGGATTGTTTCCTCTGTTGAAAAGCAGATTCGGCATAAAGGGGAATGATGTAGCTTCCAATTAAATAACAAGCTATTTAGAAGTAGGGCACTTGATTTCAGTCGGTAATATAGCACTGTATTTAATCTTGTATGAAATGGAGATAACATTAATGTACTGTGATTAAATTTGGATCTTTGCCTGATAATATCTCGTGAATTGAGGTCAGAGGAAGGACTAGGAGATAACATGGAAGCCTTTGCTGCTAGAGAATCAGCCATATCATTATATTTTATACCTTTATGACTAGGAACATGTTGAAAATAAACTTCATTTTCCTTGATCTTAAGATTAAGAAGTTGTCTTCTAATATTATATAAATCTTTGTCATTAGCAATTCTATTAATATTTTGGATCAGTAATAATGCTGATTTAGAGTCAGAGAGACAGAGTATATTTTCAGATTCAATGTTATAATTTATAAGAGCATCCAAGGCCAGGCGGATGGCACATAATTCAGCAGACAGGATAGAAGATCCCAATGGGAGAGGAGAATAAATATTCAAATTCAGGGATGGGATACATGCTCCTGCTCCAGCTCTTTCCCTCTGGACGGATCCATCAGTATATATTTTTCTATAGTTGGGGTAAGCCTTTGAGATGTGTTCAGCCAAAATAGTCTGGATCTCATAATTAGGAATCAAATCTTTACTAATAGAGATAAGTTCTACTTGACAGCTTGGAGGACTCATTTCCCATGGGGGGGACTCAGTAAAGGGATATGCATGAAGCGACTGTTGATTCCAGTTTGGGACCTCCAGTTGAAACTGATTCCATGATAAATGGGCATTGGGACAGGCTGACTTCTCAGCAAAGGTATGTGCATATACAGCATGCTTGGCTCCATAAGCCTGGATTTGCGAGAAATACTTTATCCTTAGACTAGATGCTCTTTCACTTAGGGACACCAATCCCGACAGTGTTCTTAACTTTGACAGAGGAGTATGCTTATGCACACCCAAAGCTATTCGAATAGCAGAATTTTGTAAAGATTCAAGGATTTTGAATGAGGATGGGGGACGAGCTGAAAATATTTGAATCCCATATTCTATATTTGAACGAATATATAATTTGTAAAAATCCAAAATAATCTTTGGGTGACATCCCCACTTACTTCCAGCAAGTCTTTTTAGAATACAAAGTCTCTGAATAATCAGAGATTTCAAAGAATTAATATGTTCATGCCACTGCATTTTAGAATCCATTAATAAACCAAGTAACTTCACTGAATTGCAATATGGGATCTCCCTTGAGAAAATTGTCAGTGGATTAGGAGGATCTAGAGTACCATTAGTAAATATAATGGCTTTAGTTTTACTGATTGATATTGGAAAGCCAAATGCTAAAGAGAATCTCTGGACTAGACTTATATCATGTTGAATAAGGCTTTGAAGAAGGCTAATATCCCTTCCTGACTTCCAAATGATCAAATCATCTGCATAAAGGCCAAATGATGCATGAGATACTTGAAATTCAGAAACATACAAGTTGAATAGAAGAGGACTCAATATTGCACCTTGAGTAAGTCCTCTCGTAATGGGGCATTGCTCACTTCTAGACTGATTTACTTGAACGTAAAAATATCTATCAGTTAGAAAAGACTTTATAAAACTTATGAAAGGATACGGGAAGTCAAGATTTATTAGGATTTCCAATAATTTATTGTGGACTACATTTCCATAGGCATTCGACCAGTCAAACAGAACAGCCATTGTGACATGTCTTTTTTTGAGGGAGTTACAAACATCAGTTTCTAGCCGGGTAATGTTATCTAAAGAGCTATGTCCTTTTCTGAAACCTGTTTGTTCACTAGGAAAGAGATTGTTGACTTCAGGAAACCACTCAATTCTTGATAAGACAAGCCTTTCCAGAACTTTACTAAAGGAAGGTAATACTGATATAGTAAGTAAGATATAGTAAGTAATACTGATCAAGTAAGACTTGAGATCATTAGATGAATAAGAAGGTTTTAAAGCTGGGAATACCTGAGCAATCTTCCAGGCATCTGGGAACTTTTGACTTGACCAAATAAGATTATAAAGACTTAAGAGGGCTGTATGAAACACCTTTGGGGACTCAAGAATCCACTTCATATAAATACCGTCATAACCTGGGGAAGACTTGATGTTAAGAGAATTAAGTGCTACACAAAATTCATCTTGGGAAAAAGGTTTCATCAGAGTACCCTTATAAGAACAGGTAAGAGGGAGATTACAAAAAGGAGGTCGGCTGGGATGAAAGTCTGAGCAATCATTTTTAAAAACATTGGTAAACAGATCTGCCTTCTTTTTATCTGATACAATTGGATATCCATCCTGAATGATATCATATCTACGGTCATCATTAGGCTGCTTTCCACTATTTAGTTGGCTAATGAAATTATGGACCTTTGAAATTGGGGTTCTAAAACTGATACTTGAGCTGAAATTCAGCCATGTACTCTGTTTAGCTCTCCTACAAATTAGTTTCACCTTAGCACATGACTGCTTATAAAAGATTGCTGTTGACTGAGATGGGTGCTTTTGAAACATTTTACGAGCCTTTCTTTTTGCCAGAACTGCAACCCTACACTCATCATTCCACCAATTCTTGGGTCTTTTGGAGCCATTGTAAAAACGTACCCTAGTCATTGGAATTGCCGATTTAGCTGACTCCAGCAGGATTGATCTCAAATTAGACTCAATGGCATTAATATCATAATTAGGAGAAACAAAGGAAAAATCTACTTCATTTAATATCTCACGAAAAAGGGACCAATTACCTTTGGAGTTGATAAATGTAGGGACGTAGGGTTTGGGAGTGTAGCATAAATCTTGAAATGATGTAAGAATTGCACAATGATCAGATTGGAGAGACGACACCTTTACCATCTGAACTAAATCATAATATGAAGAAGGACCTAGAAGCAAATCTATAGTTGAGAAAGAGTTAGAAGAAATATTATACCTGGTCTGAAAGTCAAATGGAGTGAAAATCAAGGTGTCAGGAAAATTGGACAATATGTACTCTATTCCTCTTCCTGCTTTGTTGCTACCTGCTGAATGTTCCCAGAGAGGACTGTGGGCATTAAAATCACCAAAAATAAAGGTATTATTACCTGATAATTCTGTTTCCAAGATACCTTGGATGTCCTTACTCCCACATGGATTATAAAAGGATTTTATGGCAAGATGGTTACCATTAGCTAAGGTAATTAATATGCCTACAACATCTATTTCATCCCTGTAGATAGTTAAGGGTTGAGGGGAGTGTTGGATTGAATCATGAACAAAAATTGCCACACCCCCTCCCTTTCTGTTAGTTGACCTATCCTTCCTGTAGCACTTGTACCCAGGCATTTTGATTTTCTTGTACTGATGAAGATTAGTCTCTTGTAGACAAATAATTCCTATTCTCTTATCATTTGCACATTGGATAAGATCAGCAAGTTTATTTGAATTTAAAGAGACGCAATTCCATTGTAGGATCTGCAGCTTAGTTAACATAGGAAGGGTTGAATAGGTGACATGCATGATATTTTGAGAGAATGGATGATAATTCTGTTCCTATTTCATTGAAAATAGAATTGGAAAAGTAGTATTCTGCAATTTCTTTTGTTATACTGGCTTTTTTATCTTTAGCCATATTTGATTGTAATATTAGGTCCACTGATGCAACATATTTAATTAAATTAGTAATATGAGGTCCAACTCTATCTTGCATAGTTATGGCTTGAGTGGAAATATTAGGAAAAGCTGCCACTCTTTCAGACCAAGATTTAGGCTTAGTTTTAGGATTGTTGAGGGATGGGCTAGCTTCAGCCACCTTGGGATGCTCCTTAGCCAATGGAGGGTAAGAAGTCTCAGTAGGAGGTATGAGTGCCTGATTTGGGTGGTTCTTGTGGACCTGTAGCCAGGGTTTTTGAGGAAGGGCTAAATTCCCTTCTTTCGCCTCATTACCTCTTGGACCTGATGGTACTTTGGACCGCTTGGCCAGCTCCATTGCAGCTATTGGGAAAGGAACATTTTCTTGAAGAGCAATCTTTAAAACTTTAGCTCGTTGAACATATTTAGGACATGAATTGTGATCTGTTGATTGATGTCTACCATCACAGTTTGTACATTTAGGCACTTCAGTGCATCTACTTTCTGTAGACAGGGAGTGATTACCAAGGCAATTAGGGCACCCTGGCACAGAAGAAGAACAATACTTAGATGAGTGACCAAGCTTAAAACATTTTGAGCATTGAAGAGGTTTTTCTTGGTATATTTTATGAGCTTTTTGCTGACCAAAAAGGAATACTGAGTCAAATTGGGAACTAGCAGGTAAGATAAAGAGGACACTCTTACTACTTCTTGTTCCCTTAGAATCTAGTTTGCCCATACGATGAACATCCCGAACCTCCAGCATTTCCCCCTTATTGTTCATAAGGCCATCTTTCAAGTCGTCATTTGACAGTTCCAATGGTATGTTGTACAGCACTATTTTCTGAGAATTTTTCAGGGTTGGTTTCCACCATTCAGGTGTAACAGGGATATTGCCAATTTTATTTAGGCTAAGGGCTTTGTAGGCTTCATTTCTGTCTAGAAACATAACCATTAGTGAACCATCTCTGTTCACATTCACAGTGAAGCTGCATCTAAAAGTTTTGAAAAGATTCATTCTAATGTTAGTAATATTTTTGATAGAGAAGGATTGATCTTTTACTGTTGGAGCAAAAAGGATAATGGATTTGTCCTTTATCTCCACAGCTGGATTTGGGTTTGAGAGTCCCATTATTTCAGGAGGACTCATAGAAGGTTTTTTTCGTTTCTGTTTTCTGCCTACTGTCTGAAAATCCTCATTTAGCAGGTTGTCAGTTTCAGAGATTGGTGGCTCAGAGACAGTAATCATGGTTTCATTCAGGCTATCATCATTGGATATTGGAGATACAACAATAGGAATATCAGCTTCTGATAACCAATTAGATGCTTGGCCCCCTTCCCTGAGGGGGCTAGAAGTGTTAGGAAACATTGGGTTCAGGAAAGGGAAATTCCAGAAACTCTAACCACGCAATAGATTTATATGAAAAGGCAAAATAATACTTCTCAAAACAAAAGGAGTAGCAAGAGCTTTACTTCCTTTCACTCAGAAAATAAATGAAATCAATAATATAAATTTTTCATCAATTGATTTCTTCTTTTTTCTTCACTTTTTCAGCGTGTCAGAGATTTTCTGGTGCATTAGAAAGTTGAAATTAGGTCCGACTACTATACAAAATTAACCCAGCGGCGGGTCCCCGACACTCGGCACGCGGCAGGCTTCTATATATGGATTCTCTTTGTCGCTTGTCTTCTAGCCACAGATAATTTGAAATAATTTGCTGTCTTTTCATACTGCTGTTCTTTTCACAGATATTTGATTATCAAAGCAACCCGATTTCTAACAACGATATATGCTAAGCTTCAAACTTTTCGTTTTCTTTTTTAAGGTTTTTGAATTGTTGTAATCCCTTGTTAAAATAGATACAAATATTTTTTGTAATTACCATTTCAAAGATATTTGATTATTAAAGCAAGTCCAATTTCTAACAACGATTTCTACTAAGCTTCAAACTTCTAGTTATATTTTTTAAGGTTTCTGAATTGTAGTAATCGCTTGTTAAAATATATACAAATATTTTTATGTCCTCATTTTATGTCTTTATAATGTCTTTATTTAATGTCCAAAATTTAATGTCTTCACATTGCACCTGTTCAAAGATATTGAATTATTGAAGCTAGTCTGATTTATAACAAAAATATGCACTAAGCTTCAAACTTTTGGTTTTCGTTTTTAAGGATTTTGAATTATTGTTACTGAATTATTTGAGTTACTTCAATGAGAATCAAAGAGCAACTGAGGAAAAATTATGAAAATTTTCATAATTTTGCTGAAGACGCCTTGTTTGGATACAGGCGAAATATCCGCGTTGTTTTAGTCTTTCAATTCTACTGGCCGTCGTCTCGTTTGAAGTTTCTTTTTGTAGAGTTTTATCTCTCTTGGTTGTTTATAGTGGAATTTAATTCAGTGAATATTTCAGCCCTATGTCCAAGGGCTGTCTTCACCACAACACCAACATATAAACTAAAAATGTTTTTAAAGAAAACTTTTTAGAACATCCACTTTTAATTTACTTCACTTCACTTGATTTTCACTTGATTCACTTCACTTTAATTTACTTCACTTGTCAATTTACTTCAATGAAGTTCAACCAGGACTGATATATAGAATGATGTGAGGTGATAAACTCATTCAAAAGAAATAAATAATAAAATACAAGCTATCAAAGCTAATCTTGCTTTTTCGGCAGCTAGCCTAAAAGGCCTTTTTATAAAGGCCTCGATGCTATTGTAAATTGGTTTAGTAAAATATGTTGTTTGAGTATATTTAGTATATTTTTAGTATATATTAGTATATTTAGTAAAAAACTTCATTTTTAGTTAAGTTTGAGCATAAAGAATTTAGTGAATATTCCCCTAAGTCCCTATTTAAAGAGATATTGTTATTTATTTTGAGGCTAATTTCGATTGATTCGCGAACCATCTGTTTTTTCCCAAATCATTACTAATTAGAGAAGATTTTTCAAGAAGTATTGTGTGGATAATAAAGTATATGGCAAGCTAAAGCAGAATTTTCTGCTTCACCCGAAAAATCACAACAAGATTAAAAAATATTTGCACAAAAAATAATCTGTATGTAGTTTTTACTAATGATTTTAAAATAACAGATTATATTCTAGGGCTTATCAGGAGCCTAGCATTGTGAAATATCTTTGATTTTACGGGAATGTCTTTTTAGTCTACGGTTAATTGTATTACTGACAAAAGGAGGGTGGTATATAATCTATATATAATCTATCAAATACAATCTATCTTGATGGAACTTTAGTTATATGAATCTTCGATAAATAACCCTACTCATACTCCAAGATTCACTTCTGAACCGGCTGTTGTTGATCTGTCCTCTAGAACGCTTGAACCATCGGAAATTCAAACTCTCGAAAAAGGTCCAAAATTCTCTTTTCTTTCAAAACAAGTTCATGTGGCAGATTTAATTTCCTTTAAGTATTTTCTTGTAATTCTTATCTCATTCAAGTCCATTCGACTTTTCGTTTGTGATTAACCTGATTGTCAATAAGCCAAGCTTTTTGCAACCTATCATGCGTAAAACGTGACGTAACCTTGCTAACCTGAAAACTTTGCTAAAAAGATGAACGACGGACTTAAGAATTTGGTTGACTCATATTCGCGAACCTAAGCGATGATGCATTTCTGTACTTTTGACTGAAGATCGAAATTTTAAGTCAAGAAAATTTGGGTTTGATTAGAAACTCACCAATTTTTCAGTTATGAGGCTTTTTATGGCAATTTCGGGAGTAATATCTCAAGCTGAAATCTTAGAAAATACGAGAGAATTCGAATACAAAAATAAAAATCTTTATTTAAAAAAGCATTACTAATATTGATTATGTTTTTATCAGATTTCAATAGACCGATTCAATTTACCAGAGTTCCTGTAACTGGAAAATCTAAGATTATGTACACGCAAGGCTAATATACGCCCGATCTAGTACAATCCTGCAAGCTATAACAACCATATTAATAAATTAAAGGCTTCAAAACTAATGTGTGAATCAATCTTTTAGGAAAGTCCCAATCGACCAGAAGATTTGGAAGAACTTCCTGATATTACAAGTGGTCAAAGAAGAAATGCCGCCAGCACTCCAAGCAATACCGGTACGATTCTGGCACTAGAAACCCCTGACATTCGGCCGAGGTAAATACTCAATGTCAGTTTTTGAGTGTCTCAGCCTTCAAATCGATACGCTTCGTAAACCCAGCAACGGGGAAAAAAACTTAGAAAGAAAATTCAATAATGGCTTAGATTACTAATGGTTTGGAAAATGGTTTACTAATGGGAAAATTCAATAATGGTTTAGATTATTTATATTATAAACGGCTCTTTTGTTTCAGCAGTTGTTCTTAAATAATTTGGAAAAAAAGTTAAAATTAATGTAAACAACAAGGTATTGAGAAGACCGACCCATTCCTCATACACGAGACAATTTCTGTTCATTTTAAAATTTGAATGTTGCTCCTTACTTTAGTTGAAAAAATTGTTTTTTATTCAATTATTTTTCAATAATGCTGAAAAATCCGCCTTTTCTCTCCATGAAAATCCTCCCCCCTGAGAAAATTCCCCCTTGGAAAGTTCCTCCCGAGCAAAATTCCCCTTCTCCCAGACAATTCTAGCCCCGCTGAAAATTCCCCCAGAAAATGTCTTCCAGACAATTCCACCTGGAAATTTTGAGCCAACTTTCGTTTAAAAAAGAGACTTGTTTTTCTTTTAATTCTAATCATCAAATCATGCCAGAAACCCTCCCAAAGTGGAAAATGTTTCCTGGAAATTTTCCCCTCCCAGTGTTTCAATGGATAGTTTCTCCCGCGTAAAATTCTCCCATAGAGAATCTCTCCCGTGAAAAATCCCTCCCACCGAGAAATCCCCCAGACAATTTCAACTCCTGTGAAAATTTTCCCTGGGCAATTTCCGCGGTATATATCCGCACGTAAAATGAAAGTGGTAAAGAGAAAGTAAGTCAAATAAGACGAATCTAGTATAAGAATTCTGGTAAAGTCCTCCGTGTATGGTTTCCCTTTGAAAGTTCATCCCGGAAACTTCCCTCCCCATGGAACAATCTCCTCTTGGAAAATCCCCACTGTAGAAAATTCCTCCCACAGAAAATTCACCCTCTCAACAAATGTCTGTTTACTTAACAATGACAAATGCTATATGTAGACACTAGACAAATTTCATAACTTACAACCTTTTCCCTGGAGACTTACAGGGCCGTGTCATCCCCGGAGACATGATTCCTTAACTTTTCGACTATGTTGATCAATATGGCTATCTTAAAATTTTTATCGGATGACTTTGTGAAAAAAGGAGCGTGGGAGGGGAAATCTAGCTGCCTCCCAATCGTTTTGGTCACAAAATGGGGAACCAGAACTTTAATTTCAGTTCAAGCAAGCGCTCTCTCGATCTTATATGACCACTGGTTCGATAAGATCACTCTGTCAAAAAGAAGAATAAATAAAAAATAAACACGCATCCGTGAGCTTTCTTCTGGCAAAAATTACGAAATTTCACATTTTTAGCTTTCAGATGAAAGCTAGAAACCCTTACAGTAAGGTTCTCTGATATGCCGAATCTGATGCTACGTTTTTTATTAAGATTCTCTGACTTTTCTGGGGCGTTTCCGCTCTCTCTCGAAAGTCATATACATTTTCTCAGTTTTCCATGGCTTTTGATGGGTACATGAGACTTGATGCATATTATATATCTAGAGTCAGCATTAAAGACAATTCACATGATGTACCTGTTCTTATGAAAATTCCGTGCTTTAGAGTTTTGGTTGCTATTTGGCCGAGCTGCTCCTTACTTACATTTTTTTTTCTTTTTTTTTACCACGAACTATGTGATTAACTGATCAGACTTGGAATCCACTCTCAGAAAGGGCGTTGGTGGCGGACATGGACATTAGTTTTATGACAAATTTCTAAAGGTACTTCTGAGACCCATATTACAAGACTTCCATGACTTGAGTGGATCATTTTATCTTGGAACTGAGGACCACCTGATGAATATCTGGACAGCCGTGACAGATGCAGCTGCTGACGAAGTGTACTTCGTATTTACTACAGAAACATCTTCATATAATCCCCACAAACTGGCTTGATTCTGTAGTGGCTGAATCACAATGACTATCGTGGTGTTTGTATCTGTTGACACAGATTCTAGTAAGGCCAAACCGATGTCTGTGGCTATTTCACTTTCAACTTGGAGAAGATAGTCAGGGGCGATATATAATTTCTTGAAACGCAAATTGAAGAATGTAGCAATCGTGACGAGTGTGATCTGAACAAGGCGTATAAGCCTAGAAGGTATTTTATCTAACCAAGACTTTCGGAGGTTCTCAGTGACATTTAAGAGTCCACCCGCACTAAACATAGTTTGCGAACAGGCTGGTGCCAACTTCCGGATACAGCTGTGCACGCTGTGTATCAGCATAGATGAGTCAATGAATTGAATACATTATTATTCTTCTCGTTCATTTACGAAACAATTTTCTCTGCCGGTAAATACAAGAAGAAAAATCTATATCGATATTTATGATTCGATATTCGATATCGATATTTGGTGCGATATATCGATATTCAATATTACCCAACAAAACTCCCAAGCCATTGATAGTGCGTAGGGTGTCGGATCGCTGTTTCAATTGTTGGATCTTTTTCACAGGATAGGTAGCAAACCGTGCCATGCAGAGAATGATTCCACTGTACTACCTTCGGGTTAAAAAAAAGTTCAGTACTCCGTATCCAATTTTTTTGGTTATGTCTGAATAATCACTCTTACCTGTTGCGATTCCTCTTACGAACGTACCCTGGGTAGCTCATTTATGTGCTTGAGTCATATTGACTTTAGTCTTTAATATATTGCTGTATGAATGATAATTTGTGTTATTCTTGCATGTATCCAATAAGCTATCTGATTCAAAGGTTTATGGTTGGTTAATCAGTTGATTGCGTTGGTTCACATGGAAGAGGGACTCAAATCAGTAAACAAGTAATTCTTTGACAGGCATTTGCCATGAAATCAGCCTTGCAGAATAAAGGCAGGCAGTCAACAATAGCTACTAAATTACATTCAGTACAGGACGAAAAATACTCAAACACATTGCTGAAATATTATTCCACATTTAAAAATAAAAGGTCGTCCTTAAACTGGGTCGGAAATTGAATTTTTACTAGATATGCTCCATTCTACTTTTTGGCTTCTATCAACGTAGAAAAATCAGTGAGCAGCCAGATTTATTTCAAAGTTTGTTTGGAAGTCTAGAAATATTTGATAGAGCTCGAACAAATCACAATCACATTCTAAAATTTCAGTTAACCCTGCCTGCTCTTCCATCCTTAGCAGATCCAGAACGGTACTCTTCTCATGTCGGAACTTTAGTTAGACACTTCTAGAGAAAGTAAATACGAACTCAGTGCTATGGTGAGCAAGAACAGAAAGTATTGGATTATGATTTAGATAAGTAGTTTAATTTATAATTAATATTTAATTCTCCAACCAAGTTGATAAGATCTTTATGGAGTGCACTATCTAATTTTATGGATTAATCCACACCTGAATGTATTTCCCCATGCCTCTTCCACCAATACCAAGACAACTACAAATAATTCTAAATAGGATGAGCTAGTTTGCTTTTTACGAAAAACAGCATGTTCTTTCTAATGTGAACTCTATATATGACATTTGCACCAAGAGATTAGCAACCAAGTGGAACTTATTAATTTATTTGTAAAGTGATTTGCCCATATTTTATTAAAAGAACATAATTAAATTAATGCACGAAAATAAAATTAATATTGGACATTAATCAATTAATCACTACAGCATGATTTTTTTTCACGCTAGTCGAGGACAAATGTCACTTACACACTGACTTGTGACGTCCGTTTAAAATACTTTTTTCTAGATTTTTTCCCCCATGATTGGGTTCTTGCTAATTAAACGAAACACTCCCAAGAAGTGAAGTTAGGTGATGAAATATAACCTTCATATAACTTTTAGTTTTTATGATAATATAATTTGGGCTATATATTTTCACATTTGGGGGAGTGGACAAAGTATTTGGACAGTGCCCCTGACGTAACCTAAACTACCCCCCCCCCCACTAACGTGCAAATATATAGCCCAAATTATACAAGTCCAATGCATTTTATCATCCGTTGCCTGTCTTTGCTGCTATGAAACTGGTTTTCTGGTCTAACCTAAGCGTAATTCTTGAGTGTGTCTCGTTCAATTAACGAATATCCATAATTGTTCTCGCACATCGAGATTAGCGCTTTGTCTAAAACTCTTAATCTAGGCATCATGTTTTCTTTTATAACCAGATTCTAGACTTTTAAGTCTTCATTATTCAGTACTATAAATTTTTCGTATTCTAGTAAGTTTAAGGATAACTCATTTGTTTTTAGTTGTAGTTGAGCCCTTTATTGTTTAAAGGTTCCAAACCGGGTGATTCACTGGTTTGGTAGACATATAGTTTTAAGCCTACAATCATCGTTTGTTTTAATATATTTTCTTTCAAAACGCAATGTCGGAGGTCGGAGATCGTGTTTAGGCAATGTTGACAAAAGATGGTCAGAGATGGAGCATAGACGCTATTTCAAATGGGCCGGAGGTCAATCGCTTTTTAGGTCATCGTTTTATGAAAAATTGTGACCATTTTAGAATACAACTCAACTTGGCTGTATATCAGTATGTTTGAAAAATTAAACCATACTGTAGGGAATGGCATAAACGAGTTCCTTTAATGTCTGACCAGATTCTTGAATTAATTATTGAAGGATGTATTTTTAAACTAGACAGTAGTCTAATATGTAAAAAATGGCTGATAAAAAAACTATGTCATTTCAGTGTGGTCCTGCGGGGCCCTGCAGGAAGTCTGTCCGGCCGCGCGGGGAAGTGACGACGTTTTGGAAAGTGCTAAATTGTACTGTTAAACTTAAAGATAATGTGGAAGCAACCTAACTAGGAGACTTCGCTTTTGTCGATATGTACTAGCATTGACTTGCTAAAGGGTGACGCATCTCCATTTATTTTTTTTATGGCCCTGTCAAGTAAAACAAACGGTCGTAGAAATCCGGAACAGCCTTTGCGCGAGTGTCATTGCTCATGAGATGTTAATAATTGTCGTTCTCGTTCTTATTGTACTAATATTTCCGTGTTGACCATTGTTTGCAATCATTCGTTTGGTGGTGTACGTGATCGTAAAGTCGGGTATAATGATTTTCTATGTTTCTTACATTAGTTGCCTCGTTAGGCTAGTGCTAATAAGCACTTAGTAAGCACTTCAATTTGCCTTCGTTTCATCAGGTCCATGTTACATCCTTTGTCTCCCTATGCAGAAAGAAGATTTACTGCATCTGGTAATAAGCTGTTTGCTTCTTTATGTGCATGTGCTCTGGTTTTAAGCCTTTAGTTCCTGATTCTGATGAACTCGTACTAGCCTATTGAAACTGGCTAAGTTATTTTTGTGTACTGTTTATTCTTCCTTTTTTTGTAATATGTAGTCTCTTTGATTGGATTACAGTATTGATTTGAAGTCTAGGCGTTTCATGCCTTGTTAAAATCAGAATCATGAAGAGATTTTCAACGTGTGTGACTAGGGGCCCTTGAGCCCTTAGTCCTCCAACACCATTCCCTGTATACTCCCACTTTACTCGTATAAACACTTTGAGTACATATGCCATAAAAGGTGTTCGATGTACATAAAATTTGTACTTACCAACTTTGAAATTATTGATAACAGATTTTAGGTTAGTTTTGTATTACACGAAGCTAAAAGCAAAAGCTCTGAAGTATGTATGTCAAAAATGGTTTTTGGTTTCCATCAACATTAGTATTTTATGATTTTTTCTCTTTAGCTTACTGGTTACAAATTTGAGGCTAACATGGCAATATAGGGCGTCCAAAACCAAAATATGTTCAGTTTTTATTGAGCGAAAGGTTGACATGTTGACCTAGTTGAAATCCAAGTCATGCAATGACTTCTAATCCATATGATTGAAATGATTTAAACTGATGCTCTCAATCAAGTGTCCTCAATCTTGTGCCAGACGCCCAACCTCTCCGCTTACCCATCCCCTTCAACTCCGTACATATAGACGTGTTATAAGTGTTTGAATCATGATCATTCAAGGAATTGTTTGAGAGTTATTTTAAATAACTAAATCTTCCGTTATTGACAGTCATGAAGATTGTATAACGACTGTTTCCAATTAAAACGTGTTTATCATGTGTTTCACAAAGGGTGTTTAGTTCCCACCAAAGTGGATATCTAAGGACATCATAGCTTCCTGGTTACAAATTTGAGGCTAACACTACAATACAAAAACGCAAAATCATAACATATTAAGCAAATAATTCGTAAATAGTATTTTGCTTCAACAAAGGCCCGTTATTCAGGATTTATGAGGCTGTTGACCGGTGGCATAATTTTGTCAAAATCGTGGGGGAGGGAATGGAGCCATTTTTTTTTATAGCACGTGAAAATGACAGTGAAGACTAAAAAATGAGCCATATAGTACCATAAAGGTAAAGATATACTAAAGAAAATTGACCCGTTTCTGTGGATGCTTGAATTATGCAGGCTTATAGTAGTTTTGGCAAGATTTTTGCAGAAACTGAGTTTCACCTGGGGGAACTGGGGTGGGGGGGGGGGGGTCAAATCAAGTTGTGGGAGGACAGTTGTCCCCTCCTGCCCGTAGAAAATTACGCTCCTGGTGTTGACGTCAGATCTCATGCTGCTGTTACTCCCTCTGCAATGGACCCGACAAAGATTGTCGATTGGTATTCAGGAAGGTCAAAGTGGGATCTTTGAAACTGCACCCATCCACAGCCCTATACACCCAACTTTGCAGATATAGGTATATTCTGCCTCTTTTAACTCATGATTATTCACAATCTATTTAAGGGCTATTCCTAATTGATTAAATCCGAATCATCAAGAATGTGAATCAAGTAAGACACGCAGTGTGACTTCCCCAATAAAAGAACATGGCTCAGATTTCTGAGATGGCGTTTAGTTTTCGTCGGAATTGATATTTAAGGGTTCAGGATTGATTACGAACCTATTGCAATATCCAAGTGCAAAGTCAAATCTTCTGAATTATTTATCACAATTGGGTTTTGAATTATGTCAAATTTGGCATTTAAGGATTTATTAGCTTGCTGATTAAATCTGAGACTAATATTGCAACATACACATCGAAAGTTAAAATACATTACGTGTATATTTGACAAGTGGCAGAAATCACTTTGATTGAAGCAAGGGTCATGAATTTCAGTTGGCAAGAACTGTGAAGACTGACACATGACCGTTCAGGGGTTATCTAGATAATGGTCCTAAGTGATTAAATGTCAATCGTGAAAAGCCCTGAGATCACAGTTTGACTGTCCAAAACAAAATGTTTCTTGTACTTGTTTCACAAATGATGTTTGACTCTCACCGAATTTGGTATTTAAGGATCTAGATTGACTACCAATCTTAGGCTAATGTTGCAGTATGCGTAGGATTATAAAATCCAAAACAGTCAGCATTTATTTTACAAACAGTATCTGATTTGCATGAAGTTGACATTTAAGGATTTCCGAGATTGCCAATTATAAGTCTGAGGATAACGTTACAACGTTAAATTTTAGAATCATTGTGGGGATACTACAATAACTATGTTCATAAAAAAGGAACAAAGATTAAATAAAAAAAAAAACACTATCCAAAAATGTAACAAACGGATTTTAACTATGACTAGCACAAATTACTTTGAATGAAGAAAGAAACCGAAAACGAGTTACAATTAACAATCGGAATGAAACGAACAGAATTAACCTCGACTAAAGGTAAAAGAATATTTCTTAGGTATTATTTGTTTCTGTCGATGTAAGTCTAGGATGTTTGCATAATTATGGCCAAAAAAATGTTATATGTCGGAAGGATTGGAGATTTTTTTTAGATTTGTATCCTATTTATCCCTCCTCCCTGGCTCGGGTACAGTTTTTTATGTCTAGATGTCAATAATGTTTATATCAATCTGTCAATAGAAAAACAGAGTTATTCAAACTCTAGCATTCGATTATGTTGAGCTAAAAAGCAAGAATAAGGGAATCAAACGAAGTCATTGGCCCATATACGCTAGAGCTAGGCTAATAAAAACAAATATCGGGTACGACATAACACGAATGAATCAGGTAATATCTAAATTAAACCAAAAGACTATAAAAAAAGAAAAAAGGGCAAGCCGAGCGTTCCCCATCTAAATACAATGGATAAACATCGTTTAACTAATAAGATAGAAAAGACCAGTCTGTAAGGGAAAAAAAAAAAAACAAGAACTAAACTCAAATCTTTTGTTTCTGTTTCTGTTCTCTCTTCATTTTGAGATAATTTCCAAATTAGACCAAACTTTTTTCATATATATATATATATATATATATATATATATATATATATATATATATATATATATATATATATATATATATATATATATATATATATATATATATATATATATATATATATATATATTTCTTTTCTTTTATCAGACAGCATCATTACAAAACAATGCAGCGAAACCAAAACTCATGAAAGGATATTGTTCTGTTTAGTCGTTTTCAAAAAATAACAACCTAGAAAATTAGTGTTTATCTTTTTATGAAGAAATCCGGAAGTACATTCGTTTTTGTTTTTTTTTTTATTATTCCATTTTTGCATATGTGCACTTTAATTGTTGAGACTAATTGAACAATACAAACTAACAAAGATATGTGAAGAAGGGAGTCATATGGAACGCAAGAATGTAAAATTTGATTGCATTCTAGAAATAGCTTTTTCGTAACACTTTCGTAATGCTTGGATTTCTCTTTGTTGAGATGTTTTTATTTATATGCTTCTTTTTACTATCTTTATTCCTTTAGTCACTGAAGGATTAGAGATGATATTGGTAATATTCCACATTAATGATAGCGCATATTAATTTTTAGGAAAGGACTGTCTTTTGGTGAGATAGAAGAAAGCTGCATTGTAAATGAATCGCCTACAAGGGCCTGTGAAGGACTGGCTAATTCTTCAGTTGATGACCTTTTTATGGCCCCAACTCAGCCTTTTTTGATGATTAACCCTAGAGAAGACAATGGAAGACTCGACATCTTACAAGAAGATGAGGACGTTTGTTGTGCTCCAACTCAACCTTTCTTCCTTGCAAAAGATTCAGGTTCTGAAAATGATGATGAAATATCTTTGGCTGCCACTCAACCTTTTATAAAACCTGAGAATTTAGATGAGCTTGCAACACAGCAGTTTATAAGTTCAGAAGACAATGACAGTATTGATTTTGCTGCTACTCAGCCATTTGTCACGGAATCCCCACCAAAGACGGTACGTTCAAACTCTTCTTCTGAGGTTCAACCCTTGAACATTTCGTCTGAAGCTTCTCAGCGAAGATTCGTTGAAAGTTCTTTTCAAGTTGTTCCTTCTTCCGATGAAACCACCAATTCGGTTTTGAGAAGACCCACAGAAAAGCAAAGCAGAAGTAGCTTGTCTCCCTCAAAGAGTAGTTCTTCTATTCTTGAGAATACAGTAGGAAAGGTAGATGAGGACACCGGTCCAGCATCGGTGCAGCCGTTTTGGTCTCAGCAAGAAAAGCAAGATAAAATTGGCGCTAAGATTTCTCTAAAGAGGCTTAGTAGACCCTCAAGCCTCCTTGAAACCAGTCGCTCACCCCCTTGCGAGGATCAATTGATTCAAGCTGTAAACATGGTGGAAAACTTAAGATTTAACGTGGTAAATAATGAAGAAACTGTGGCTCGTAGCTTATCGAAGTCTCTGAAAAATACTAAAACGCAAGAATTAGTATCACTAAATAGTTCAGACTCTATATACAATGCTGAAACACAGCCAATTTCTTCTCTTCAAAATATTTCTAGTTATCGTTCTTTGTCCTGTAACAGTGAACCTAAAAAGGATGAAGAAAATCTATCCGAACATATTGGAGATAGCGAACTGATAAGAGCTGCTGACACAGCGGAAGCACTTGTCTTCAACCGATCTTTTAATGCCCAAGCGTCTACAAGTAAAGCGCATGGTATTGGCGAGCTTGTAAGTCAGCCTTTGAAGTCCAGTACTGCACAGTCATCTTTTGTTGAAACTGAACCTGTGGAAAAAAGTAAAATGTCATGTAATTCAGACAATAACCTAATGACCACAAACAGGACGGAATCCTCTCGACTTATTTCAATTTGTGATGTTCAGTCTGATTCAGTAGAAACTACGGAAAAGAATGCCGATTGTAATTCAGACGAAGAGGATTCCGTAGTATTTGGTTTAGGCGAATTTAGTCCATCTATAAGACCAGTCAAGGGAAATGATAATTCCCATAACTCTGATGATGAGGGCTCATTAGTATTTCAAGTTAATGATTGTAGTCCCTGCGCAAGTCCTGTGTCTGACATAATAAAAGACGAGTTTGCAAATTCACCAAGGCCAATTAGCCCAATACTTAGCCGCATAGACGTTGATTCTCCCGACGTATCATCTGGTACTCCAGATTTAAGTGAGCAAACTAATAATACGAGGAATCTTAATGAGTTGAGAAGTGATGGATCCCCAGCTAAAGACAAAAGAAAAATAGGGGATGAATTTTCCTATCGAGACGGTGACTCGAATGATCTCTTTGCTCCTATTATTAAAAAAACAGTGCATTCTTGTAGCAAAGCTCGAGAAATATTAACGAAACCTGGAAGTAATAATCATATTGACATTCTTAATCAATATGTTGAGACATCAAAAGAGAATCAGATATATCTTGTGCATGAAGAGGCGCCTAATAGATCACCAGTTGGCGATGCTGAAAATATATCTGAATCAAGTTATAACTCAGTTGTTCCTGAAACTCAAGAAGTGTCTCAAGTAGTTCCACTTTATCGATTAGCTAATGAAAGCGTAGAAGAAGCCTCCAAAATCTCACCACCAATACCTCTAACTCAGCTTCGAAAGAACAATAGCTTCTCCAAAGCCCTAATTAATAGCGAGGATACTGCACTTGACACTTCTTTAACAGTTACTCAGAGAATGGAAAGAATATTTCAGTCGCCTGTTAAGGTTAAACATAGAAAAAGAACTTCTGATTGTTCCTTAGAACACCAAAATACTGAAGAAGAGGTAGGTTTTGGTCTAACTCAGAAATTAGACAAAATGTTTGGAACCAGGAACCATGAAACACCAGCTTCCCATAATGAAACTAAAGAACGACCAATCAAGTTGTTTAAATCACTGCCTCAAGTACAGACATCAGGAAATACTACAATTCAGGAGCCAGTTATGGCTAGTGACGAACACATTCCTTTAACTCAAATCTTTCATAGGATGTTTAACTCACCGCCCAGAGAAATTGATTCTTCTGTGTCTGCAGGAGGTGGTACATCTGGAAATATAGAAAAATCGGCTATTACTAGACAAATGGACCAGACGCTTCATTCTTGTGATGATATCCCCTCTGATCTTAATGAAATGTTTCGAATTAGCCCAAAAGTAAGTCATGAAAATACAACACAAGAACTAAAAGGTGGAAAAATAAATATTTCATCCCCGTGTATAAAAAGTGATATTGAGGGAGTATCCATGACAAAGCCTACAAAATCTATTGATAATGGTGATAAATTAAAAGATGAAAGGAAACAGAAAAATATTGTGTCACAGAATCAAAGAGGAAACTTGACAGATGGTTGCAACCAAGTTGCTGAATATCCTGCTGAACCAAAAAGAAATAAAAGACGAACTGATATTAAAAATACTGATAAACTTTCTGCTTCTGACAGATATACCCGTAAAAAAGGTAAAATTTCAAACGACTATGACATCAATGCAGAGAAAGGAGAGGAACCACCGACAAGAAGAAGTGCCAGAAAACAAACTACATATAAGGCATCCACAGCCACAAGCAGTCCTCGTGAGTTACAAGAAAAACGTCGTGGAGTTTCTGAAAGAAATGATGCAGTAGAAAGTCAACCCATTGGACTAAGAAAGGCAAGACGAACGTTTCAGGTAGTTGAATCAGGCAGTGAATCTAGTAGAGACTCTGCGAAAGTAGAAAGTGTTGAAGTTGGATCGCTACCTGGACAAGTCTTTCCTTTCAATGAGGAGAAAGGAGAAGGACCACGAACAAGAAGAAGTGCTAGAAAACAAGCTAAATATAAGGTATGCACACCCGTAAGCAGTCCTCATGAATTGCAGGATAAACGTCTTGATGCGTCTGTAACAGATAACGCAACGGAAAGCCTACCCATTGGATTAAGAAATGGAAGACGAACGTTTCTGGTAGTTGAATCAGGCAATGAATCCAGTAGAGACTCTATGGAAGTAGAATGTGCTGAGACTGGATTACAAACTGGACAAGGCACTTCATTAATTTGTGGCTCTGAAAACAACAGTGAGCAACCTAATGCTGATGCTTCAATTAGCATAGATGAAGTAGATACTTTGCAGCCTACAAATACTAATAGAAGAACAAGTAGGCGATCGAAAAAGGTGGAAGATCCTGTCGAAAATTCCTCTGTCGGTAAAGGTGGGGTCAAAAAAAGACTCACTTTGGGAGTTTTGCCTGGTAAAAAAAGGATAAAAGTTACAGAATCTGGTTCAGAACCATCGCTTTCAGTTTCATCGCTTGAGTCTACCAGTGATATTAAAATTCCAACTAGAAACTCGCTTGCTACAAGTAGTAAGAGTTTTGGTGTTTTAGATCGAGTCAGTGCTGAAAAAGCTAATATGTTCACTCCTTCGGATGACACAGGGGGTTTAGGCGTAATCAGAAATAATAAAAGTCACGGTAGCAAGAGTTTAGATAGACTTGATTCGGATATTCTGTTTGCATCTAGTGCTGGAAGTTCCCAAACGATTGCACAACGAAAATTAGGAAGGCCAAAATCACAGCAAACTTCTGTAGAGATCCTTCGGAGCGGCAATAGACGAAGCGCTAAGAAACAACGTAAAGAAGGAGGAAAATTATTGCTAGATCAGTCTGCAACTTCAACTGAACAGCCTCTTGAAAAACGAGGAAGAAGAAGGCAGCAGGAATTAAGTGTTGCAGCCAGGAGCTCAGTGAGTACCCCTCTCTCTCTCTCTCTCTCTCTCTCTCTCTCTCGCTCTTTTCCTCAAGTTAAGACAGAGCATATTGCTAAGAGCGAATGTGAATCACCATATGGCGTAAATCAAAACTTATTAAGTACATGTTTCCCCAATGCTGCTCGATTCTTGTAAAAATTGGTATTTAAAGTACTTTGTATCTCTTAGTTATAATCAAAGGCAAATATTGCAATATAGAATTCCAAAATTCGAATACGTCTAGTTCTTGTTCCACTAATAGTAATTTATGTAACTATTATTTGGTAATAGGTCCGATAGTCACCATATAGAGATTGCAATAGACAGTGAACATACGATTCCACCGTCTTTAACTGTCGAATATGCCAGTGGTTTCTCTCAGTATACCTAGGTATCTGTATCTCTGGTTTTTAGATATTCTTCTCGGTGAAGATCTCTCCTTCATGCGTGACATTGGTCTAGCTGGAATAAAGTTTTCGAAGAAAATGGAATCCTGAGGGAGCTCAAATACATTTTTCCTGTGTAGGTCCTAAAAATATTGT
The DNA here is from genome assembly GCF_032884065.1 of Artemia franciscana. Taxonomy (NCBI): domain Eukaryota; kingdom Metazoa; phylum Arthropoda; class Branchiopoda; order Anostraca; family Artemiidae; genus Artemia; species Artemia franciscana. The sequence goes on from NC_088874.1 coordinate 18,941,290, forward strand.
TTCATTGTTCGATTCAGTCATATGTTTCTTATCGCCCCACTGTATGGATTTCTATTTTTTCTTCCCTTCTAACACCACCCTCTAGGTTATATTACACAGCAAGGATCCTTATTCTTAAAACAAATAGTTCTGCAAATAGCTGGATTTAAAGTCACTTCGTTTATTTTTTTTTTTTGTTTCGTGTTTGCTTTTCTTTTTTCTTCAATTACACGGTGACGCTCCTGTGGCCCTCAGAACTAGTCTTAGATCACTCTACTTACTACCCTCGTAATTTTAATACATTCTAATTCCTTTAAGTCCACCAGTCAGGTCAGATTTCAATCTCCTAATTGCTTCTCATGTAATTTTCATCTATAGATATTTTGTTCTTGATGTCACTGGGTCAGGCTGAAACGGTGAGTTTACTGTTTATTGCGCATGGCATTCTAACCATTATGGGTTTTCGCGAGTAAGTCAGGGGTGGACGGCTGCTGACATTTTCTTTTTCTTTTTTACGTATGTCTTTTTATTGCTCTTTGTTTTTCTTCTTCCATTTAAGGCCATAGAGCCTTGCGGGAGGTATAGAATATTTTGTGTATATATATATGTGTTTGAAAACGTGTACATTTCCCTGAATAAATATTATCTTGATTTGAAAAATGAAGTGTTGGGAAGCCATATTGGTTTACCTCACTTCTTAGATTCTGAAAATTTTTAGCATCAACCTCTTAAGTATTAATTGGTTTTGTAAATGAACAAAAAGACGATGTTTTTCTTGTGGAGTAAGAATAGTTTAACAAAAACATCGAATGCATTTCGCTCATTGAGTCCTAAAAAGAAACAATAATTAACCTGAAGGTGGTTAAATAAAAACCTAAGTCAGACATATTCTCTATGCTCTAGCACTGAAGTAAAGCGGAAATTTCCCTGAATATTTTATTTTAACGCATTGATGTTGTGTTACTGTTTAAAATTACCACTGTATTTGCTTTTACTTTTCTTCTTATTTTCATAGAGTAGAATAACTGTTTATTTACAACAAGACATAAAAACTGTTAATTAACGAAAGGCAAATGCCTTATAGCATAATTAAGCGCATTACCTTTTACAAAGAAAAGGAAAAATTATCATTTAGACTACATTTTCAACAATTTAAACGGCTACATCTTTCCAAAATGAAGCAAAAAAAAAAAATCGACCTGACACTACTTCTTCCCAAAATAAAACAAGAAAAAAAAAAACAGTCTGACACTACTTCTTTCCAAAATAAAACAAAAAACAACCTGACACTACTTCTTCCCAAAACAAAACAAAAACAACCTGGCACTACTTCTTCCCAAAATAAAACCCAAAATAAAACAAACAAAACAAAAACTGTTAATAACGAAAGGCAAATACTTTCCCAAAATAGCGCATTACCTTTTACAAAGGAAAAAAAATTATCATTTAGACTACATTTTCAACAATTTAAACGGCTACATCTTTCCAAAATGAAGCAAGAAAAAGAAAAATCGACCTGACACTACTTCTTCCCAAAATAAAACAAGAAAAAAAAAAAAAACCTGACACTGCTTCATCCCAAAATAAAACAAGAAAAAAAAATCTGACGCTACTTCTCCCCAAAATAAAACAATAAAAACAAAACAACCTATCACTATAAAGTCGCAACATGTTTCTTTTATATATTTAAAAAAATTAACCTTATCAGGGGACTCTCGAACTGGCAATGAGATGCGGGGTGATTTTAATAGTTGGAGTTTGTCATAAAAATTGTAGAAAATCTTAATGGAAGTTGTTCAGAAGCAAATTCATGGCAAATACGGGAAATAGAAATCAGATGGACATCAATCAATATTAAAAAGGGTCCTAAGTGCTTTATTTTGCAAAAAAAATATCTATTTGTAAATAGATGCAAAGGTGGATGCCCAAACTGACGTACAATAAAGGAAATAAGGGTGAACAAGAGAAAAATAAACAATCTTCAAAATAGTTTTAGGGGAACGATGGCGCAACTGTTTTAGAATCCCAATATATCTTGATATCTTCAGTGACAAGATTTTAATGTGTTCTCGGAAAGATAAATTTTCATCCAGAAAAATTCCAAGCCACTTAAAATGGCGAACACGTTTAAGTTCAATATTATTTAAAAAAATGAAAAAGAACTGCAGATTTATCCAAGTTAATCGATTTAAGTCCTGATCGTCTCAACTGACAATTAGTGCAACAAATTAGAATATAGTATATCTGTATGAGCTAGAATAACTGGTAGGAAGCGAAAGTGCTTCAAAATAAAATATAGCGCAGTTATTCAAGGATTGTCAAAAATATAGGTAAAATAAATAGAAAATAGAACTATAATAGAACAAATCCCCTGCAGAAACGATTGGCCATTTCAAAAGTACGACAAGTCAGAAAAAATTTCTAGAGCCAATTGTTGAATGCTTCGTTAAATAAGGAACAAATTAGCTGAAATAGCAGTCAGTTCTTACAGTTGGATGGTCTGTCCGCCCAGGTCTTAGAGTCCTGTGCTTAATCAGTCTGTGTGATGCATAATTTCTTATATCTCTCTCAAATGGAAGGGGTAAACCCTAAGGTAGTTAATCTAATTGACATGTCCCTCTTCATAAACAGAATAGGTGGGCCTATGAATAATTTTAATGCATTTTTTTACATGGGACAAGCGTATTCAAAACAAGGTCGAACCTAATAAAAATGTATCAATTTTTATGTTATCAAAAGAGTGTCAGAATTTTCAAATAATAAATGCTTCTAAGCGATATACTCTGCTTTTACCGAACTACATATATAGGATTTCCTTTTTAAATCATTATCAAACCTTTATCCAAGTATTTCAGAGGTGATCTTAGATTTTAATATGCAAGATTCGCCTATCGTATGGTTGTTCTTTAGGAAGCAATGAGACATTAAAAAACAACCGAAGAAGCCCTTAAGCACTTCTATCTGACGAGCCATTGCTAAGCTAGTGGCTGGAAAAATCAACTGATAAAAGAAGAGAAAAACAAGACTAAGAAACAATTCAAATGGTTTATTCAGGCAATGAGTTTATATCTTCTCGACTTAGCTTGATGGTTCGAAAGCCTCGGTATAGATATGTTGTTTTTTTTTTACCATCGTACCCTTTTTAACCCGACAGGCAATTAGTTTTAAAGAGCTCTATAATCTTTCCAAGATCTTCAAATATTGTATTTATCAAAATTCTTTAAGAATGTTTGTACTAAGAGTCAAAACTGAGATCTGAGGGTTGGGGGAGAAATCCAAAAACGTATTTTTTAGTTTTGAAATGGCAAAATGTGTCGTAAGTGAACCCACTCTTTTTCTGGCTCTTGAATTTGAAATTTTCTCGTATGCCTCTGCTTAGAAGGAACTCATTAAAATCTAAAGAAAACATCTAACGGTAATTTGGGAGAGAGTATCGAACAGAAACAGCATGCTGGAAAGGGACATTATTTATAGTAATGTTTTGCGATGTTAGTGTTGAAAGGCTGATGAAGTTGTTTACTATTTACTATTGCTATTATCAGTAAAAGTAAAAGCAGGATTGCTTGTTATTGGATTATTTGTTATATGAATTATAATAGTTAAATCGATGATAATTTGTTGTTTGTTCAATGAATTATTTGTTACTTGAAATCATTTTATATACTTGAAACCTTGTAAATCAGTATTTTTTGTTTTATAGAATCAATTTCGGCAGTATACATATATGTTATTCCTTTTAAGTTAAAGCAAATTCAATAGATATGTTCATTACATATTTAAGATATTTTGAACCTCATTTGTGTCTGTATTTACAGGTATCAAGCCAAGAAAGCTCCTTACTTGACGGAAGTCCCCGGCGAGTGTCTGCTCAGAAATTTAAGGTGGCATTTACTGGTTACAGCTACGAAGAAGACGTAAAGGCTGTTGTCGACCTTGGTAAATATATTTATTCCTTTTCATAATTTTGTCGCTCGAAGAAAACTATTATAAAAAAAAATAATGACTAACATAATCCCTAAGACAAAGCTGAGCAATGTCTTCTTTTTATAAACACGGCAGGTATTTGGATACGGTCACGTTTCTCCAGTGTTTAGAGTAGAAAATTTTTGTTTGTCAATAACTCCTGTTATTACACTCAAGACAACAAATAACAAGTTCTTATTTTCTACTATGATTTGAAAAACAGATAAGGGAAAAAGTAACGAGAAATGCCATGAATAATCATAGTTCTAGGCGTTTACCCCCTCCCCCACCGGCGTTTACCGCCCCGGAAAATCCCCCCCCACGCCCCCACACGCGGAAAATAAGGCTTGTCAAATTTTAGAATTTTATTGGAGTTTTGTTTTTTATTTTCCGTTGGGAGATGGAGTTTTGGTACTTGTGCATTATACGCCACTCACTCAAGTTTACGCTGTGTAAAACTCAAGAACAAGCCGTTTTCTTCGTTAGTTTCTTTCAGCTTAGCGTGAGACAAGACAAAGACAAGATTCCAACTAACCATATGTGGTATGGGGTGACAGAATACATGGAAAATATATAATTTGGGCTATATATTTGTATATAAGAGGGGGGGGATAAATTTTTGGACAGTTTGAAGCCAGAAAACAATTCTTACTTCATAATATGCAGAATAGTTGTACCTGACACATTTGCATGCAGACCCGCTATACTTTACCCTCCCCCTCCCCTAACATGCAAACATATAGCCAAATTTGTATCTAAAGTAACAAAGAAACCGATTTGTTCTCGAGTTTTATACATCGTAAACTTGAGGGAGTGGCATATAATACACAAGTCCCCTAATTTTTCATGGAGAGAGAGAGAGCCAGATTTCCGGTATTATATTAAAAATGATATGAAATTAAATTAAAAGAAACAGGTTTTTTCAACTGAAAGTAAAGAGCAACATCAAAGCTTAAAACGAACAGAAAATGTTACGTATATGAAAGGGGTTCCCTCCTCCTCAAGACCTCGCTCTTTGCGCTAAAGCTTTTTATAGAATTTTAAAACAAAGCTTGTTATTGTAATTAAACGGCCATTGTGTTTTAGACATCGTTCTCAAAGAACTAGGACAAACAGCCTACAGTGTCTGAGCTGAAGAAGAGTTTTTATAGTCTATGTCGGAGGGGACTATCCGGAGTTGCGTACCTAAGCTTTTGTTCCATTGAGCCATGCTTCTGCTTTCCTCTGGAAAGCTCGGTTACAGCAGCCAAGCATGCAGGCAACAGTTTCAAATCGAAGTTGGGTTAAAATTCAAAAGTGCGTAAGATATGCGACGGTTACCTGGCCCAATCGCCAGAGAAATTTGAGTTTTTCTTTTGAGCCTTTGTACTCGTAAGTAGTGATACTAGAAAGTTGGTCAGCGGCAAGAAAATCTACTTTTGATCCAAGAAAGATAGATTTTTTAAATGTTAATCAACAGTCCTTGACGAGCTGATCAAATACATGAGATTTATTTTTCGCACAAAAGTTCGTCCATACGATGCACCATGTTTTTTTTTTAATTGAGGGATTAACAATCTTAGTTTTGTGGTACACACTAGAAAAAAAATCTGGTTCAAATGTTGAGAAAAGAGAGGAATTTATAAACAACAATTATCTGTTAGGCTTTGGTTATCTTTGGGGTGAGAGGTTACTGCTCTTTGCTAGTTGGTGTACCTGCATTTGCTTCCAATGCTTTTGAAGATGCGAAAAATTTGATGTCATGTCTGCTACACAAAGAGAAGTGCAAGTAAAAATAGATTGTTTGAGCACGGTCATCTTCTTAATTGAGTGGTAAGATTTACCAATTTAAGATTACGATGGGTTGACAATTTCACTGTTGTGGTACGCATTACAAAACAAAATCTGGTTTACATTGTAAGACAATGGAGGAACTTCTAAGTAACAATTGGCTGTTATGCCTAAGTCAACTTTACGATGAGGGGTAGGCATCTGTTGCTAGTTGTTATGCCTAGTATTGGTTCCGGAAAGGCCATTTAGGCAAATATGAGTAAATAGTCTACATTTATATGTTTCCGATGCAATTGAGGGTAAATAAATTTGTCTCTATGCTATTTTGCAGCAGTTATAATTGAAAAAACATCACAATGGCTTGACTTCGCCATTGTCATGTAAGGAGTAGCTGCAGTAACACGTTTGAAAAGTTAGGTATATATTTTAAGTTTTAATCCATAACGACACCAACGTCATTACATCGTTCAAATTACCTTAGTGGCTAGTCGAAAGGTGGAGAGAGGATATGGCTATAATGAAACAAAGATTTAGGGTTTTTGGTTTTTTCAGGTGGACAGGTCATAGAATCTGGAAGTGACTGCACTGTCTTGGTGACGCCACACATTAGGAGGACTTGCAAGCTTTTATGTACCATTGCTAGGGGAAAACCAATTGTAAACACTCTTTGGATCAAGGAATCGAAAAGGTCTAAAACTCTTCTGGGTAAGTATAATCGATTGATATATCCCATTTTGCCGTTGCTGAAAAAAAATCGTCTTATTTGAATGGATTTCGCCCTAGAAGCTGGTCAGGAATGACCTCGAATTTCCAGTATTTCTTTAGATGTAGAAAATCAAAGGGATTGAGTGTAAAACTAAGAAAGAAACGAATAAGAAAAGACTCTGAAAAAATTTCTTTCAGGTTCTCATTTCTAATAAATGCAAGGCTTCTTGGAGATAAAAATAATAAAGAAGTGAATCTGACTGACTGAGAATAATAATAAAAATAAGGATTTTTTAAAAGCTACGATCGCGCGTCTAATGTTCGAAATCGATTACTATTTTGACCCTACCCCCCCCCCCGCGGCTTTCTTCAGCGGTGACAAAGAGAACGACAATTCTATAAGAAGATCAGTTGAGACAAACAATAAGACCAAACAACAGAGCATTTGACAGGAATAGAGATGATCATTAAAACAAATAGGAGACCATGCATCGTTCAAAAAAAATTGTTTATATGTTAGAGCAGTCTACAGGTATTTTACGTGACAGTCTTTAGTTTAATGAATATATATAACTTTTTAAAATGCCTGTCGGACGATTGTATATCCCCTCACTCCTCACCCCCCCAAAAAAAGAACCTCTCTAGAAAGTTTTAGCTGAGTACTTCAGCCCTGAGACAAAATAGAATACGCTTACCAAATTATGTATAAATTCATCACATTTTAATTAAAACTAGTGAGTGTATGCAATCTCTTTAAATCCGGGTTGCAGCAGTAGCTAGCAACCTAGTAAGAGACGATCACATCCCATAGTAAGAAACAAAATAGCCCCTATCATTTAAAACTAGAGTCAGATAAAAAAAAAAAACAAGTACACTATTAGAACCGCCTTGTCCTATACCTCTATATAGGAAACTAACTGTCCCTTGGCTTGAATAATAAAGAAAATATATTGGTTTGAAAATCAAGAAAAGTGGCTGAAACCACGATATTCTACATCGAGGGCATCTTTTTTTTCGTTGGATAGCGGGGCACTGGAACATCGTAGAGAGCTGTTTAATGGCTCATCTTGAAGGAAATCGCTACATCTAGTGGCCTTTTGTCATTAAAAAATAAAAAGTATTTAAAATAGAATGCCTTTTTACAAAAAAAAACTGCGTTTTTTATGTACAAGCTTGATGAATGATGATCGTAATGGGCGGTTGTAACCATATATGACTTAATAAATGAATGCAATATTTAAACACGTTTATCTCCCAACAAGATAATTTTATTTTATTTTAGTTCTTCCTTTAAGGATCGCTAAAGTTATTATGTAAACTGCAAAAATATATATTGTATCTGAACAATAATTTAAATTTTTTAATTAAAACTAGAATTGTATACAATGTTCGAATACCTTCAGGCTTAAGGATTAAAAAAAAATACTCCCGTTGATTATTGGAAACCAACTGACTGTGTAAATCGTAGAGCTATTAGAAGAATTGCTTTTTCTTCTAAAGGCGCTTGCCTTTAAGCTTCGGTTACTAGTTTCTCTTATTTGGTATAGACGCCTACCAATTACATAGGTAGACAGACAGTAAAGAAAATTTGAAAAATTAAGAATAAACTAAAATCAACTATTTACGACAGAGATATATAATAAGATTTCTAGAGTTTTAAGCCAGCAATCAACAACCTAGATACTAGGCTACTGAAAACTGAAGTAAATAGACTACCATTTTGAACAGCTAAAATTTCGACTTGGCATAAATTATGTGATTTGTTTTAATAGCTGCTAGGTCCAACCGCCCATGTCTAACCAATAGAGTCAGGGAAATTTCTTTCCGTTTAATCAATACAAATGGTTGCAAAGCTATTGTTATGACACTTGAATTATATTTTTTTTCAACTGCAAGAAGAATTCGCACATTGAAGTTTCGTTTTTTGGATCCGAAACCATTAACACATAATGATCCTACTAAGCATATTTCGTGAATTATATAGTAATATCCCAAAGTTTTCATTCGCATGCTCTGTTGATGTACAAGAAAAGTTTATTTTTTACTGTTTTAGTTTAGCCGTAATAATTAGTATGCTTTTATATTTACTCTATTAACTTTTTATTTTAATCTCATTCGTTGATTTTAAATCATAACGGTAAATCTTTAAAAATGAATATTATCTTAAGAAGTAGGTAGCTATGCGAAGCAAACCTTTTTTGCCTATATCAGAGAAAGCTGATAATATTTTTAGCTAGTTTTAGGCTAATTTGCCAGAGAAGTTCCATTTTTTCCACATGTCATTAAGTTTTATGCTTTTTCTGTATTTTTGCCTTCATGAGGCTGGGTCTGCTTTTGTCCGTATTGTAAACATGGGTGGTAAGAAATAACACTGAATAAATTCCTATGCCAATTAATATTTAAATATAAAACATAAATGACAGTACTAATCTGCTTCTTTTAAACCCTTACATAAAAATTTACGTAAAAAAATGTCCAGAGATTTTTTTTTGGAGCTAACGTTCAGGTCCCATTGCCAATCATTTAAAATCCTAACAGGGGATTTTAGTTGACACTAAGGTGTAAACATGTAGATCGTTCTCATTGTCTATTGGGAAAAACGATAAGTTGAAGTACTTGAGAAGCAGTGGGTTCTGCACCACAAGTCTATTTAGAACTGTCCTTGATTTCCGTCACGTGGAATCAATTCCAGATCATTTATTTAAATCTCTTGCTATTAAATCTAAAAAGATTAATAACCATTCTTTAAACGGACATTCATCACACGCTGATAGGGCTCAGCGCTGTACTTAAATGAGAAATAAAGAATTTGGACGTATTACTTAGTTGCTTTTCTATCATAAAAAAAAATTATGACATTCTGATGAGAAGATATAAATGCACTTTTTAATTTGTTTTAACTTTCTTTCTTTAAAAAAAAAATACAGAACAAAAATAGGTTCAACTTCTAGCAGAAGGGCTTTATATTAAAATTCGTAAGACTTGGTAAATTGGAACCATCAGAAGGTAAAAAAAATGGATTTTTTTTACGAATCTTTTGCAAAAAATCTGGCTTAAGATTTCGACGATTTTCGAAAATTTCAGTATTAAAGAAGATTTTAAGACTACACTGGACATTTCCTAATGTTGCAAGTTGATAAATAAAATAATCATTCTAAATGTTTAAGGAATTTAATTCCATTATTAATATAATTGCTAGTGTTTTGTTTTGCATATCAAGGTAGTTTTTCCTATATGTGTTTTAGCTGTGGGGCTGATTTGGTAATAATAATTTCTGGAATAGTTTGTTGGGTAGAAACTCTAATGAAATAGGATATCAAGCTAATGCATAAGTAGAAAAAGTGCTGTCCCTCATGCAATCTGAATAGTTTACCCAAAATCTTTAAAAACTCAATCTGTTTATTTTCTTAACTCTTTTTTATGTCCACCTCCTTCTTTTCTTTTTGCGTTTTTAGTCTTGAGTTGTTCTTCTGTTTTAATGTGAAATATAAAATTTATATTCTTGTTTCGGTAGCGCTAGACGCTTTTCTAGTTAATCTGATTTTTTAAAATAAATAATCCTAAATAAATTGCATTTTTTTTTGTCAAGATCTGAATAGTTTCATACTAGAGGATAAAGAAATGGAAGAAAAATTTGGATTCAACTTAAAAAGAACTTTGAATGCAGCAGCACGAAGTCCTCTACTGACTGGACAGACAGTTTTCGTAACCCCATCTGTAAAGCCAGATCCAAGTCAAATGAAAGGTAAGTTTCTAGTTCGAATTTGATGCAAATCTATCCAGTCTGTTTATAAGTGGAGAGGACTGTCTTTGGGAAAAAATATTTTTGGTGCCTGGGTTCAGTACTGCATTTTTTTTTTAAAAAGTTCCCTTCGTTTTGAGAAAAGTGCTGCTTCTAAGAATGACAGCTGAAAACTTTCAAGATGGTAGCTATCCTTTCTCTAACGAAGCATGTCTATTTTCTATCTGTTCGCTTGGGAAATAAAACGGTTAGTGCAATATCTCTAGGAAAGGATCGTCAAAGACCGGCCTTAAATCTTGGAAAACTATTTCGAGTGACCATTGAATTATTCGAAAGTGAAACAGTTTCATCCGTTTTGTAATGCAGGATTTTGTGGAAAGACAGCACTCATCAAAGAAATGAAATTGAAGTTTACTAAAGTAGTCTTATATAGGAAGGATAATGTTCTTAGCCGAATTAAAAGATAATTGAAAATCTTGATATTGGTTTATCCTTATCCCTTGTAAGCAAACTGAAGAGAGAGGTCGCAGCAACCATTTTTGCTATTCGAATTTCGATTTTTGACTTCAATAGTTTCTCTAAAAAGTAACGCTATTGTCTTATTTCTTTTGCAAAAGTGAAGTGCTTCGTATTTGTTTCAGAAGCTGTGCATGAAACTTGCGCAAAACTGATATTTAAATGGGTGTCTTAGGACAGTAGTGCTGAGGGCATAACCATCTCCGCCAAGGAGATTACAGCCAAGCCACTTGGGTGACACTCTTTCACAAGTAGAGTCTCTGATAGTTTTTAATCTCTAAGAAGAAGTAGTCCTCATTAATGGAAAACTATTGAACTTTGAGTCAGCAGTCATCTGGCTTTCAAACCTTGATGTTGTGACCGTCATGCAAGAGCATAAAAAGTATCCAATAAGGTTTAATGCATTGTCATTCAACAAGTATAGTAGTTGGGATGCTAATGATTTGAAAGATTCAGTCCGCATTCTAAGCAAAAACATTAAAAACGTTATTTTAACCTTTTTGATGTGTTGTTTTGGGTAAATGTGTTCCTCTGTTTTTAAACTTGATGGTGTAAAACCCTACCCTTTTAGCATAATTTTCTTTAGTGCTTCTCGCCTTTTTTATGCCTCTTATGCTTTTCGCATTAGCTGAAATTCATGTAATCAGAGTAAACCAAAGGATACCAAAACTGAGCTTCGCGTTCGGTTAACCTACATGAGCTGCAATTAAGAATGAAATTATCCCACAATTTTTTTTTTCTTCTCAGGCTCCTTAAGAAAAAAAAAGTTTTTAATAGTGCATCTTTGTTTCCTATGTTCAGATGCTATGTTTTGTTAGCTGTTCCATGTTTGGAGTAGCAGGATAATTTCGCTATCAGGTCACTGTATCCGTTGTAAGTTCAATAATAAGTTCAATAAATGGAAAAAGGGAGCTGCAATCTACCAAGTTTGGACATCTCAGGAGCTATGTTTAAACTGGTGTTTAAACTGGAATTTTGAGAATGTTGGAGATGGATTGAATAATTTAAGGAAATTAGTTTGTGAAGTAGGCGATGGTGTCTCAGGGAAGAAAGTTAGAAATGCAGGTTTGGATATTAGTGAAAATGCCTTATGTTTAATAGAGAGGAGGGGCCTGTGCAAGAATAATTTGAGTGATATAAAAAAAGAAAAATATAAAGAAAGTGGAGAAAGCATTTAAATATGAACTAAGGAGGTGTGAAGTGGAGGCCATGGACAAAATTGTTGAAGATCTGGAAGATGAAGCCAGACGGCATAATAGTAAAATATTGTACTAGCATGTTAATAAATTGAGAGGGAATAGTCAATCTGGACTTGTCGCAGTTAAAGATACGGACGGGGCCACAACTAGTGAGAAGGAAATAGTAAAAGAGTGATGGGCAGAATATTTCCAGAACTTGCTAATCTGTGAGTTACAGAAAAAGATATAGAAAGAAACGAAGAAGTTTGCGACTCTTTGGATGTGAAGGATTATGTGTTTAGCGAGGAAGAGTTAATGACAGTACTAAAAGTATTAAAAGATAATAAGGCCCCAGGTGCTGATAGTGCGGTTACTGTTTTTTTTTAATATGGTGGCTGTGAGGTTATGGGCGAGCTACTGAAAACTATGAGTATGATTTCAAAAGGAGAAGTAGCTAGCAATTTTAGAGGCATTAGCCTGGTTTCTGTAGGAAGCAAATTACTTAGTATTATGACACTTTTTCAACTTAGAGATGCTGTAGAATAAAATTTTCAGAAAAGAACAGTTTGGTTTTAGGAATGGTAGAGGATGAGTCGACCAAGTTTTCATTCTTAGATTAATAATGAGAGGTGACTGAGTCATCAAACGCCTTAGTCCTCAGTTTTATAGATTATGAGCAATCGTTTGATTTAGCTGATAGAAGAGCTTTAGCAAAGGTCCTATCCATGTATGGCATACTAGATAAATATATTAAATTGATTAGTGGTATGCATGAGAATAAAATTGCTACGACAAAGGTAGAAAATGAGGTTAGTAGCTGGTTTCGTACTAAATCGCAAAGTTAAGCAGGGTTGCGTTCTATCCCCGTTTATATAAATCATTTTGATGGGCTTTGTCAGAAGGAGCACACTAAATGTAATGGTGGAACATGGAATCAAATGGGGAAGTAAAACGCTCCTAGACTTTGGCTAGACATAGACATAGACATAGACATTTTTTTATTTTAATCCAAAACATATAAATTAAACAAAGAATTTACCATTAACGGCCACTCTTAAGACAAAAGAGTCCTGACTGTGGCCGCAATTCTAACCACCATGAATCTGCTAAATCATTTCCTCAAATGATTTTGAAGAAAGAAAAAAAATCCTTTGGGGGGGGGGGGTAAAAAAATAATTAATATTAAATACTAAATAAATAAATACCCTTTCCTCTTATCACACTTCTCTCCTTTTTAAAAAATGGAATTTAACCATTCTCTTGAATGATGCCAGACTTACTGCCGCTCTGACCGATTCTGGAAGGTCATTCCAGACGCTGACACCTATGTTCCTGAGAACAAATCCTGCTCTCGTTGTATTTCTTCTCTCGTGAGTCAAATCCTTCGAATTCCGAGTAAAATAAGGGTGATAAAATGAGTTAGTTTTTAAAAAATCATAAAAGTACTCAGGGATTACCTTATTTACACTTTGAAAAACAAAAATCGCTAGCTGGTAATCACGTAGCTCGCCTATGTTCAAAATATCATTCTTTCTAAAACACTCCGCAGTATTCTGACAGTTTTGAAATTCTCCTATCAGACGCAGTGCTTTGTTTTGTATTATTTGAGCTCTTTTATAATTCATCACGAAATTGCTTGCCCAAAAAGCACAACCGTACATGATGTAAGGGTGCACAATAGCACTGTATAACAATTTGACAACTGCTACCGGGAACACTTTTTTCAGCCTCCTCATCACTCCCAATCCTCTAGCTGCTTTTGCCGACACTATTTCACCATGCTTCTTCCAAGACAAATTACAATCAATAGAAAATCCGAGATATTTACAAAAAAACACCTGTGTTATGCCAACACCGTTATAAAGCACATTTTCTAGAAGTTCGGGTACACCAGTTCTACTAAACGCCATCAAATTCGTTTTTCTTGGATTTACTGCAAGGGAGCTTAGAGCTGTGAAAACATGAAGCCGACTAAGGACGTGGTTCGTTTTTTGCGCAACCTCTTTTGAAGTCCGGGCAAACACTGTGATAGCTGTATCATCGGCGAAAGAGGTTAAAATTGAATCACTTAGGTAAAATCGAAGAGTATCCACATATACCGAGAAGAGTAACGGGCCAAGGACTGATGCCTTGGGGAACACCACAATTTATAGCATAGCTGCACTAGATATATCACTCATCACCACCTTCATTGATCTTCCACACAGATAAGACCGAAACCAACTTAATGCTGTATCTTTAATTCCAAGGTTCCGCAGTCTTTTCAGTAGAACTTCAAAATCCACAGTGTCAAACGCCTTCTTCAAATCAATAAAAATAGTTAGATGGATCAAATTATTTTCTAACGCACTATTTACACACAATCTAAAAGGTGATGAACGGCATGCACTGTAGAATGACCTTTTCTAAAACCAAACTGCAAATCTGACAAAAACCCAAGCGAATTCATGTACTCGTTTATTTTCTTATACACTACTTTTTCATAAATTTTTGAGAAGAGCGGTAGAATAGATATTGGTCTCCAGTTGGAAATATCTCTTTTATCGCCTCCTTTATGGAAGGGTATAACTTTTGCCCGCTTTAGTTCGTCAGGAAAGACCTTTTTGAACAGATAAATTGACTAGATATAATATCACAGGTACGAGATATGCAGCAACTGCTTTAAATGCTTTAATGTTTAGGCCATCAACACCAGCTGCATTAGATTTGATCGATTTCACTGCTTGGGTAATGTCATCCATAGTACATTCGGTAAAGTAAAATGAGTGATGAAGACCGCGGTTATCGTCAAACTCCTCAGTATCTAGCTGTCCGCTTTGATCTTTTGCCTCTTGGTTTATTTGCGATCCTATTTTGGTAAAAAACTTACAAAACTCTTCACTAACTTCTTGCCTCCCTCTCACAGTTCTTTCACCTATGGCTAACTGTTCAGTTGATGCTGAATCCTTACCATTGCCGAGAACGCTTTTAATAGTCAGCCAGGTCCCTCTAATGTCTCCTTTCTGTGATTTTAATTTCTCTCTGAAATAGTCCCTCATTGCAGCTCGTCGTGCAGAATTCACCCTATTTCTTGCCTTTCTGTACTCTTCCGAACTGTCATCACTCTCACAATTGAGATAATCTGAGAATAATTGGTCTCTCTTCTTCATCATTTCCAGTATCTCTTCCGTAATCCATGGCTTCCGCGGTTGGTTTTTCTTCTTAGTTGCAGTTTTTAATGGGCAACACTTGTCATAGATGGGAGACAAAATACTCATAAATTTATCAAAAGCAGTCGAGGGATCTTCTTTCTCCGCCATGACTTCTTGCCGTGATACTGTGCTGATTTCATCTTTAAATTTCGTGAGATTTTCAGCTTTCATCATTCTGAATTGAAGCTTAGTAGTGGTTTTATGTTTACAGCCAATTCTTTTAATGGTGCAAAATAATGGTAGATGGTCAGACCCTGGGTGTAAGACAACGTCAGCACAGCACTCCACAATTGCATCCGAAGAAAGGAAGTTATTGTCAATCAGGGTTGCCGAATGATCTGTTATCCTAGTTGGGATTGAAACTGCGGGATAAAGTTTATGTGAAAGCATAAGGTTAAAAAAAATCAAGGTTTACTCCTTCTAGATTTAAAAGATCAAAGTTAAAATCGCCTAAAAAAATACATTGGAGTTTAGTACTTGACATTCTTTGAAGAAATCCATCGAATTCTCCAAAAAATTCATCTGGGTTTCCGCTGGGCGGCCGGTAAACCAAAGAAATGATGAACTTTATATTTTTCTCTAACTCTATTTCTATTGATAATGTTTCGAGCTTACCTTCATTCCAGAGAGTTAAATCATCTCGAATTACGTAATCCAAAGAATTTGCTAGCAGAAAAGTCAAACCTCCTCCTCTCATTGAACTCCTTGATTTTGATACAAGTTTATAGCCTGGAAAAAACGTGACGAGAGGAAAGTGTCTTGAGTTACGAACGGCTCGCAAATCCCTAATACTTCTACTTTATTTTTATAAAGATCTAGCAGACGGGCGACCTCATGGTGGTTAGAATTCAGATGACAATTCCACTGAGCCACAGTCAAAGACTCAGATTGCCCAGGCATTTCAATATCACATAACCGAATATATTTGCTACTCCGCAGCGGCTTAAATGGATGACCCACAAAATCATTCGCTACCGATAACGACAAAACATCTTCAATACGAAACGGCGAATTTTGCAACAAGTCCAACGGGACTGCTGCATATCATTATTTACTTGAACAGCCATTCATAATATAGTACAGAACGCATTTGACGGTAAGGAAATATACAGAAGAAGGATAACGAAAAAACAAAAAATATTGTAAACTCCAACAAGAAAAGAAGAAAAAATGAACGGAAGTGAAAACGATTATCACTATCACTGATATTACGGAAGATCATCGATACCCCAAATACGCTGAATGGGACTAACACTAGACTGTCGCACAAAAACTCTCCCCTGATCTGACCATACACGTCGGTTTCCAAATTTATCTCTGGCAGCATTCAGTAATTCGTGCTTTTTCTTTGTGAGATTTTCAGATACAAAAATTCCACCATTTGCAAGATTCTTCTTTGCTTTGAAAACGGCGCTAGCAATGTCCTTAGAACGAAATTTCACGAGCACGGGAGCCACCTTGTCCGGTCTTTGTGAGTTACTAGAACTCAGACAGAACCGATGAACACTCACAACATCGGAATTTGCGATACTAGAAAGGCCCATTTGGTCACGTATGGTATGATTAATAGCTGGATTTAGATTTTGCGATGGGTTCTTTTTCACACCGTTAAATAAGAGGGAATCTAGCTTAGCTTCCTGCTCATAATCGTCAACTTTCGCCTCTAGTTGAGTTACCCTGTTCTCAAGGATTTCAATAGCATGCAAGTAACTTTTGAGCTGTTTTTCAATGATGTTAAACTTTGGGCTAAATTCTATAATGATCGCATCGTGTATTTCTGAAACCATGGTCTCTGTCGGAAACTTGGCAGTACTAGCCACTGGAGTTGACCTGGTCGATTTCAGTTTTTCGGCTATTTTCTTTTCAATTGTCTCTGATAAATTTTTCTTTGTAGCGAGCAAATCCTGCTGGGTAGCATTAACAAGATTTCGCAATTCTGCTGCACAATCAGCAGCAGTATTTTAACCCTTCAGATACTGTTTATAAACATCTGGATAATTACGTAATTCATCAAATGCAGCATCTACTCCTCTTGTTTTCTTGGCTGAAGCTTCCGTTACATTATCTTTATAACTGACAAGCTGCTCAGAAGTAACTAATTGGCGATCATGTTTTTTTTCCATAGCAGAGAACGTGATACTTTTTAGGTCCTTTCGAAGTGGGGACAGACTCCAGAATCCGAACTGGCCATAATGGGTAGCCTGCGAACCTAGCTAGAAAGAGATCCCCTGGTTTGGGGTTGACCGGTACATTTGGACTCATTTTGAAACTGGGATAAGGGTTAGATAAAATGTTAGGAAAATGAATGAACTTCTAGAGGTTTTGCAAGTTCAGGGAAAATTAATGTCAATAGGACAAAGTCGCTAAGACTAGGATCAAGTGAAGGTGAAGAGTTGATCGATTAAGCGGACAGTTTTACTTAGCTAGGTAGTATTATTAGTAAATACGGTGAGTACAGAGAAGATGTTAAAATTAGAATAGCAAAGCCCTAGGGTGGTTTTTGCACAGTCGAAAACAATCTGGAAGAATGTTACAGTAATGACAGTGGTCAATTATGGTTCTGAAGCGTGTGCGCTTCGAAAAATGGAGGGGATTTTCTAGAAATTTTTTTCCGGAGAAATTGCCTACGGACTGTTTTGGGTACCTGACTGACTGACTGCATCTCATTCAGTAGCCTCTACGGAAAATGTAGTTCAATCCCGCTTCCTAGGACTATAATGCGAGAAAGGATGAGATGACTAGGACAGTTTCTGTGGTCGAAGGATGACATGGCCTCAGGCGGCTTGGTGCAGCAGTGAGTTAGTTGTAGTAGTAGTACAGTAATATTCTATTCACCAAGGTCGGTAACGTGATATAGATTGTTTCACAGAAATTCTTCAGTTTGGAAGTTATTTACAGTGTTCAGTTTTTAAGCATTATATATGATCATGCTCTTACAATTAGTTCAAAGACACTATTCAATACATCTCTTCCAACTAGCATTAAAACTTCTAACATAAAGTGTTTGAAGAAATTATGTGTAAAACCACCAAGTCTGCATTGGTTAATGATGGCAGTATTTTGACCAGCTCATAGCATTCCGACCAAGGCTAAAGTTAGAGCCAATTGCTGCTTTAGCTGCTATTGAAGAAACATCTCTGAAGTGGTATTTAAGCTGTTTCTTTATCATCATCATGTAAAGCAGCTAGCTCAAGTAAAGACATCTCCACCGCCTTGCCCTAGTTCTTTTCAGCCCTCCTATGCCTAAAAAGTTTTTTTTTATTGGAAAATAAAAAGCTACGTTTAAACTAAAAAAGGATAGGAATTATTCTATATATGAGGGTGGGGCAGATGCCCCCCTAGTCTCTCCCGCTATTTTTGGTAAAGTGTAGCTTGGGCTTGATTGGGCGTATGATCAAAATATATTATATGTTTAAGCTTTAGCTGAAACAGTGGCAGCCTCCCCACTTCTCATATAGGATAAATTATGTTCGTTTCTAATTTTTAACGTCGCTCTTTACTTAAGCTTAAATCTCTCAACTTTTGTCCAAGAATAAATATCTATAACATAGTAGTTGTTATTGTTTACATAGCAGTTGTTTATTGGTATTATACAATTACTATCAAAGATTAAATATAATAATTTCAGTTAGTTCCAGATGGTTAACTTCTGAGTGTACTTTTCGAAATTTATTTTTTTAGACATGCTCAACTTCAATGTTGAACTTTGTAGTTGCTAAGAAAAATTGGATGTATCAATCAACGGCTCCAACAACTGACGGGTAAAATGGTCCTAAAACAAAATTTGTTTATTTCTTTCATGTTCCCAAAGGGAGCGCTTCTCTATTATGGTTTCTATTAAAACCCATATTTTTTTTAGAAATAATTGAATGCGCTGGTGGTAACTACTCCGAATTTCAAAGGTTGCCTCGAAGTGCATCTCCTTCTTCTACGTGGGTAATCTCTTGTCCTGAAGACCGACATCTGTGGCCAACTGCCAGAAGACTGTGCATAAAAGTTGTTGCAGTAGAAGCTTTATTGTCTGGACTATTGAAGCACAAGATCCACCTAGATCCCTTCCTTCTTGAATAAAGTTATGATTTGTTGTTATTGTTATTAGATGTATACTTGTTCACTATACTTTGATATAATTGTGAAAAAGAACATATACTCAAATGTATTGCAATGGTTCCTCCTTCGAGGTTCAAATGAATTTGTTTTCTGTTGAGAAATTTCCTGTATTTCGAAACAAATCATTCAGTTTCTTCTTTCCTCTTGTGTGTACGACTCTAAATCTAACATAAATTATCTGTAATATTAATGCTACGTCTCCGAAGTAACATCTGTTTCGTTTACTGTCTATTACTGCACTTGGGCAAATTGAATTAAAAATTTGAGTCTTATATGTTTGAAGCCGGATACTGCTTTTCAAACTTGGTTTTGCTAGATCCTTCGGAATTTTGATAACATGTACTTGATGTTTTTTCAATAAAGATGCAAAATTTAGTTGATTTAAAAAATGTTGTTTTATATTATGAATCGAAAAATTTTTGCTACTAGTAGAAAAAACGCAAAATATAGACCTATCTTCTCTAAAAATGTCTAAAATATACTGGAGTATTCAAATATAAGCTCCAGAACCCACAGAAAAAGAGTAATTGAAATATTAAAGGAGGAAAAACTTGGAAAAGAATAAGTTTCATCGTTAAGATGAGTTTGTCTTATAGACTAATGGGATAGCTTTCGGATACTGAAATAGCTTTGGCAAACCAAAGCACCGGTAATTTTACCTGAAGATACTCCAATAAAATGAATGTGATTTTTTTTTTTTTTTTTTTCCTATAGTCTGGTCTGTTAAATTCTGACAGCAAAATTGTTGAGTTGGAAACTACGCTCGTCTAAAAAGGATAAACAGTAGATTGTATAACAAAAAAAAAAAATGTTGGGCACTGCTCAGCCATTTTGACTTTTTCTTTTTCACAAAGATCGCTCATGAAAGGGTTTAAAGAAATTTCTTATGAAAAACAGCTAAAATATATAAAAATCCAAAAGTTCTTCATCTTCTTAGGAACTTCTATGTACAAAATCCTTATGTATATTCGCTCTATACAACCTTTTATGAATCTTTGTCCCTTTTAAATATTTTTTATACTAGCTATGTATTTGTTCAATGCACTAAATGATCGAATTTACTATCTAGAGTTTCGTAGTATTCTCACACTTTCCTTTTGAAATGTCTTAGTCTACCTTTTGAAATGTCTGCCTATCATAGTGACATTAAAAATGCTCAACAACATTATAATGCAATTTCTAATGTAGTATTCACACTTCGACATCGTTTACTGCATTATGAAAGTCCACAATTATATTTTTAAAACGCTTGCCTAGTTAAAAAAAAGTATCCTAATGGACAAAAGGTATGTCTCTAAAAAGGAAAAATATGTACATTTTTACCGGAAATAATTATAACTAAAATTAGTAAAAGTTTACATTTTGAGTATAAATTTATGCCTAAATATAAATATAATATCAAATATAAATACTTGTGTATTTATAAAAAACTTATAATATATAAATATATGCTAAAATATAAATTTGAACATAAAGTAAACAAAACAAGTTTTCCTAACGGATATAAAGAGTGAAGTTGAAACTCAAAACAAACGAGAAACATTGCTTCCGCATATTTATAAGATGTATCTACAAAACGAGTTCAAATAAATTGATCCGTGATATTTTCCAGTAACTATAGAATTCTTACAACTAGCCCTTTACTGAAAACACAGAACTGACCTCAAAAAACAAGAGGAGCAGAAAATTCCATATATAGTCAGCAGAAAATAGAAGACTAATTGATAAGGTTTTTAATAATCTTTCACGGGCAATGACATGTGTAACCTTTAGTATACAATTATAATCCTCTAAAAAAAGACTGGAGCAAACTCGGTTTTCAGTAAAGCGCTATTTTTAGAATTCTAGCTATACTGGACAAGATCACGGGTTAGTTTATTTGAGCTAGTTTTGTAGATACATCTTCCGTAATCTGCGAAGCATTTTTTTTTTTTCTAATTAACTTTTGCTGGTTTTTATTTTAAATATACACAATAAACCGTTCAAAAAGATCGTTGTTTAACTTGGGCTATGAAACTAAAGAAGTCAATATGATTTTTTTTTAAAGGCATTAATTATACGTTTTACTTCTGACATCCCTGAAATTTTGGTACAAGATATGTGCAACTTTGTCATGTCAATAGATAGTCCGAGTCGTATATTGTTCTTGGTAACTTCGACAATTTCCATACAATAAAAGTGAATTATTTTTATGAAAAAAAGTCTTTTATTTTTTTTCACTAGGCAGTTTTTCTTTTTCTTTTTTAAACGTGTTTTGTAAGAGGCAAGTAGATACAGGCACTAACTTTTAAATGAGCGATTACACATCTCTATGCGATATTGCGGTAACAAGCTAGCCCTGGCAGAAAAGGGAAATAAATAAGAAAATGTCGGCTTAAATAATTAATTTCATACTGCCAACTATAGATACAGGTTGTTCTGTACTAAGAGTGCATTACCAGGAACTGCTTGATACTTAATCTAAATCTAACAAAATATCCGTTTCTGAACTCCGCCTAATCGGGCTACAGGCTTTCATCGTTCATGGGGTCTTTAAATTTAAATTCACTGCAATAGTTTACAGCAAAAAAGATAAACCTCGTTCCTTGTTTTTCAAGGTGGGGGACTCAAAAACACCAGTGGAGGGTTTTGAACCATGACAAATCCGATTTGTTTGCACTTCCTCTTATTAACTCTTTGGACGAAAAATGATTTTTTGTGGCACAAAACGCCATTTGATGAGCCCTCTCCCAATATTCTACGACCACTGGCCCAGTACGGTCACCTTGAAAAAAAAATATATATTCGGGTTACAAGGTTTCACGCAGAAGGCTCGGCGAGAAAGAGCGCAATAAAAAGAAAATACGCCAACTAAATTTCAAGGGATCTACCAAGATAAATATTCGAGACACTGTACCGAAATCTAACTACTTTGAAAAGAGTAATTATGACAATCATTTTCATCGTTTTTTCATCTTTTAGGATTTATAGGTTCAGTAGGGGATTAAGCCTATACTTCTAGATAGAAGCATGATAAACTATCAGGACTCTCTTATTTTGCCACAGTTGATATTCTAGCTGTTTTTGTAAACAATCGATATCAGGAAATCGGGCAGCTCCAGGTTAAAAAGCACGATTTTTTCTTCATGGCAGATGACCTTTATCATATTGGCGTTTTTCAGATATAGTAGTTCTACTGTAACCATTTACGTGAAATATCTTACGTTATTCCACTTTGACTCAATGAAAAGAGAAAAGCACTAATCCAGATTACGCCATTCGCTAATTCAAATTTTTTAGAAAAATAATAACAAATTGCAGTTCCTGACGTTGGTGATCAGTAAACTGTCACCACGTTCACCTTTTTAGGTTTGTCAAGAATTTTGTTTGATGTATTTTTTTTCTCAAATAATCGATAAAGTAAAGCACAAGTGACCTCTGGCCTCAGTTTATTGGTCACACCTGGGATTGTCGTTTGAACCTCCTCTTGCTTAGCATAGAAACATACATCAACAGAAAAATCAATGACCCACAGTATCAACTAAGACTGACTCATTTAACAACACGAATACAACGGTTTTATTTATCAAATTAATAATATTGTTATTCTAATGGCCAGGGATATACTGGCTCTTTCTTAATGTGCTGCATTCCCTTCTTTCTGGATGCTAGACTCGCAACAATTCTTGAACGATTTGGAAAAGCATCTAAACCTTGAAACATCGTGTCGCTCTCTGTAAAAATTGAAAGATAGGCTCTATGAAAAAAATTGAAGACTTGTCAAACTGCTAAGGCTGACTAAAAACAGATTTTCAAGTGTTTTCGCATTCATTCCCTACAACTAAAGCTCAAGTGCAGAAATGAAAACTGAGTTATTTGCTATTTTAAGGGTGAACTAAGTTCCTATTAGCTTAGTGACAAAATATGCGGCTAATGCACTGAACGGTTCCCTACCTAGTGATCATAACCACAACATGATATAAAACAACTCCAGACATACTCTTTTCTTTTTCTTCTTTTTACACACATACAAATCAACTGACTTGAAAAACTGCGGGATAGAAATATGACAGAGTTAAGTACCTTAATCAACTTAGTTCACGCCGTTTCAGACCATAAGGTTGCCTTAAAAGATTTTTTTAATCAAAGGATGGTCTTTTGTTAAAGATTTTAGTATATTTACGATTTGAACTACAAGCCTAATAAACCCATTGCAGAAAATTACACAATAGACAAGTTTAAAAAGATAAATTTCTTTCCATATACCAATAATCTAGTGAAAAAAAAGAATGTTTCGGATATTTGCTTATGCATTTCATGACAGAGAATGTGCCCCAGTATATTTTAGATTTGACTTGGGTGAATTGGCTTTTAAAAATCATGCAGTTTCCTATGGAAAAATATTTGTTCTCATCTTTTTGCAATTTGTTTTTAGTTAACTAGCTTTTGGGGAATCTTATGAATTTCAAAAGCTTAGACCCAATTACGTGCTTTGGTGCCAAAGTTTAAAAAAATGGAGGAGAGAATCGCGATCGGCTAATTCTTAGTCCAGTTTATTAAGAGATCTAATCAAAGGATGCACAATGATTTTTTTTAATTCCCATTCAAGTTTTGATTGCTCTTATGATTTACATAGAAAGGTGGTAAATGATACGAATATATCATTTACCAAGCTAGGCCATGAAAAATGTGGTATGTGTTTCAAGTTAAAGGAGCATGATCTAAACCACAATGAAGACAACCTAAAAGAGGACTGTAACACTTGGATTTATTGGAAATGTCACAAAGAAAAAACATACAATCAAAAGATTTGTATTAAAAAAAAATGCAAAACAGACTCTTTAGACAAATTATATTTTCGCGCTAATCTTCAAGAAGTCGTCAAGTTACCACACATGGATTCCTTTAAAGAAGCCGTGTTTACTAGAGAAGTGGTAGAATTTAATGAAAGTTTTGTTACACCTGGCACTCAGGTTAAGCCCAAAACATTAGCTATATTGTAGAATGAAGCTATTAGTGGAAGAAAAAAGGAAGAAATCTTGTAATTGTATGCATGACTTTTTTGTCACTTTAGGAATACCAAACACATTTGCCTTTGGCCAGATCACTGTTCTAGGGAAAGTGAAAGTTCTAGGGGGACATTTTTCACCTTTCTAATTTTCTCGGTAAGCTATTGTGAGGAAGTTTTCTTGGACTAAGTTGAAATTTTTTACTTTGAATCTAGTCACGCATTTATGGCCGCAGATTCCTTTTATCATCAGACTGAAATCTCAATGAAACATTATGGGAAAGTGTAATATTTAATAATTTCATCGATTGTGTAAAAGAAGCCAATTCTACGAAAATGGACAAAAACCTCATCGCTACCAAAGATATCTTTGAATGCCAGGATTATACTTCAAAATTCAACCAAAAATTAGTGGAAAGTGTGCCTTGCCTGGGGGATTTAGTAAAAAAAAAAAATAGTGGAAATAGGACACGTCATTCTTTTCTATTCGACTGAATATGAAGGTGCTAGTGTGAAGATGATTTAACTTTTTACAAGCAAAATGTTTAAAGAAGTTCCCGGCATCAAAAATAGAGAGAAAGTCCGTGGTTTCAATAAAGGAAAGAAGAAAGAGATTGTTGAGAAACTCTGTTTGTTCATGAACGTGAATGAACTTTTTAGGGTCAGATATAACGGACTTATCAACAACTTTGAGTAAATGATTTTTTTTTGGCTGTGACATAGCTTTTATGTCACAGAAAAAAATACACCTTCGCTGTTAACATTTTCTGTATTACTCAATTATTAAACTGATCTGTTTTTTATCTTCTTAATAATTATTAAATAAATATTGTGGGGTATTGATAAATTGACGAGTGTCTTTTAACCCGAGTAATTTGAACATTAATAGCCTTAACTCCTTTGATGGGAATTAAGGCTTTTAGATACGTATCTCTAGTGCCGAGGAAGAAAAAGGAAAAGGAAGACCCTAAATCCATATTTTTTACGTGTATTAATATTTGATCATTTTTTAAAGGCACAAATAAGCTTATACAGTTAAATTTAGCCTCCCTGAATGTGAAGATACACTGGAAGTGAAAAATTCTTAATGCCAGCTTGATAAATAGTTTTTGTTGAATCCTGAAAAACTCTAGTCCTTGGATCTAGGGCTCTCGTTCTTATGATGTCAGTGCATTAACCCCGTTGTTCATAATTGGCATTCCCACAAATCATTTGTCTTGCTTTGGGATGAGAAATAACCACTGCACACCGGATGCAAAAGTTCTGAAGCCCTTCAGCATTTCAAGAAAGTTTCTAGGTCTGCTCTAAGACCCATTATCTTCGATTCTGCAATTTAATGCACGACAAGACTTATTCGATATAATATTTTTTAAGGCTTGAATTTTAGTTTTATTTCTTATCAAGATGACATGCTGCTCCTAGGCAGCACGCTAAGGCGTCTAAAACAGCATCTTCGTCTCCTATTGACCCTAGCCAAAAGAATAGAACTGCAGGTCAACATAAAAAAAAATCTCGGAATAAGTAGCAATAAATCGACCTATTCCAATTTGTGTTAAACGATATAAGAATCTAGCAGTCCAAGTCTCTGAAATACCTTGGTATCACGTACAACCTAATAATTAGGTCAACTATAGGCTTCTTGACAGAGTCAATCTTTAAATATATAAATTTGGTATATGGAAAACCGTCGTCTTTCACCCTATTTGGTGCATATGACCTTTTTGGGGAATCATCATCCAATAAAAATAATCTGTTTATTTAGTTTGAAGACGAGCCAAGTAAGCGACATTGTTAACACTTCAGAATTGGAAAAGAGATTTGTTTTGGGAAGCAGAAACACGACATTTGTTTGTTAAATAATCCGAAAGTAAATAATTTGGCTTACAAGGTAAAAAACTGTATTCGAAGTAACCAAAGAGCAAGCCAGGTCACCGCGTACGCTTGTCAGAAATAGACACAGCTAAATTATCTGAAGAAGAAAAAAAGTGTTTTTTTTCTACTGATCATAAATATTAATAACATCAGAAAATTGTCACGGACATGCCAGTATAGGTATCCGAAAGGATATGGGTACCATAGATACCCTAAGCATAACTCTAGATCACCTAGTTGACACAAAATACGCTTTAAATATTTTCACTTTTTTTACTTTCATAAGAAAAAAATTATCAGAACTTTAAGGAATAAATATGAATATATGTCAATTTTTTTTTTTTTTTTTTTTTTTTTTTAGTAGAACGCAAATTATGTTCTGGTCTTGAGAAGGCATGGGGGTTATCAGCTTTATCCATGTTAATTTTTCTCGTTTTGAGTTTGACTTGGCTATTTATTGTAGTTTCTGTTCGAGTTGAGTTTTAATTACTTATTGATAGTGATTTGTGGTAGTTTTACGGTTGGAAGATTATTTGACTCCGGTTTTTTTGTATAAGAATCCATAATTTGGGTTGCTAGTTGTGTGTTAGAAAAATATTTTCAACAATTTTTAATCCTGACACAAACAGGATTTTTTATTTTAGTTTAGAACTCTTGAAGTTGACCTGAAAAATAAATTAAAAGGGGCACTAGCCCTTTCAATTTTCAATCGAATAGGCTCTATTCTAAGTTTCAACGACAAAAAATAGCCATCGCAAAATTTCTATCAGATGCATTTCGGGAAAATTTGAGGTGTGAGGGGGAGGTTCATCCCCCCTCAGGTGACTTTGAATCTTAAAAAGGGCGCAAGAACTTCTGATTACCAATCCAATGAGTCCACTCTGAAGTTCCTATGACCACTCTTTCTTTAAAAACCTTATATACCCCCAGGGCATAACTTAAAACCCTTGCCCTGATGGCTGTTGGGGAGTTGTCATCCTCAAAGACATGATTTCCGGCTTTTCAACTACGTTGAACAACATGGCTATCTCAAAATTTTGATTGGACGTGTTTGGGGAAATGGTGGGCGTGGGAGGGAGATTACCTCCAATCCCTTTCGACTATTAAAAAGGGCACAATTTCCAATTGAATGAGTTCTTTTCGATGCTTCTACGACAACTACTTCGATACAACCTGGTCTAAGACCAAACAAACAAACAAACAAAAAATACATTATGCCCACATCGCTCTTTACTTAGGCAGCGCTATTGCGCTACCTATGATTGTGAAAACAAAACTAGAAACATTAAGATATGTTAAGAAACCAATGAAATACGAAAAATTATTAGACCAATCGATTGAGGATAATTACTTTACGGGGATGGTTTATCAGTATCAGATTGACAAAAAACGTCAGAAAAAAACTTTCTGAATTGTCAGAGCCACTAGGCATATGATGGCTACAAAAAAATAAATGGGCTACTCACGTTGATCAAACGTAACGTAATCTTGTTTTATATGCAAATTGGGTGGTAGTTCCATGTCTTTCATCCTCTCAAGTGGTATTCGAGGATCAACAGGAGTGTTGTAGAAATCTATAACATCGTCTAAAAAAATTGGCAAGAATATAGCATGAAGTAAATAAGAAAATTTAACCCTAAATAATATAAAAATAATAAACATCTAAATATACTATAATCGAACACAAACATCTAAGGTCAATATCAAAACAACCGGAGAATGAATATTAAAGCGACAGTTGTATTTTTGCTCCAAGGATGTTTTTTTAGGAAATGAATAGATACATTTGATCAAGAAAATAATCATGAAATACTTTAAAACTTTAGGTAGAAATTCAAATAATTATTCTAGTTATCAAAAAAACTAAGTCTAGATTCTTCAGGGGTTATTAGTAGGTGCTGGATAGTGTTTTTTTTATAAATGTGTAAAATAAATTAAGTTAATCTACTATGAATTTTTTTAGTTAACCTGCTCACGTTCTTACTTAGAATCAAATTTTATTTGTGAGAATATTTGCTTACATCTTAAGTTGCAATTTCTTGAATTTATCCGTCCTTAGATGTCGGATTATATCAATAGATCATTTCAATGCTAAATAAGTTTTTTTTGTGTATTGAAAAGACTTTAAATTCATAGTATTTTCTTTATTTCATCGGGCTTTACAATAAATGTCAACATTTCGTATCTTTTCTTAAAAATTTGAAATCGTTCACTTTTAATGACAAACTTCCAGACGAACTTAGATTGCTCTGATCAATATTTTCCTTTTCATATTCCCTTTTTAAGAAGACAAAGAAATGACAAAGTTTCTTCTTTTAAGAAGACAAAGTTTGTATGTAAATTTCAAATAGTACTAGTTCCAAAGTAAAACTATTCCACTTTTCATATATTTTCAAAATTGTACGGTCCTTTCCTTCAATATGTCTAGTAAGAACACAAGTCTTCAAAACCGTTATTTATTATTGAGTTGAAGATTTTTTTACATGATTCCCTTAAGAATTATTTTTACATCATCAAAGCACTCTATAGATGTACGAGGAACTTTCCCTTGACTTGACCCTAGTACTTCAGACTGTAACAGCAAATCTTCATATTTTGGTACAATTTCATCAAAAAAAACTTAGAAGCACATTAATTTTGATCGTGCTATTATCTTTTTATAGTATTACAAAATTCTTCCCCTTTATCCTCAAGTTGTTGCCTTTGTCTTTAAGTGGTTCGAACGCCTTTTGCTCTTCATGCATGATGCAACGAAACGATCAAAGTAAGCGGCCGGTTGATTTTCGGTTTGAATTTAGTTTCAAAGCTTAATGAGCAAGTTGCATAACTGTGGGGAGGGGGAGGGGGTTGACTCACTCAATATCCCTAGGGACATAGTAACTAACCTGTTTTTCTATTCTGAACTAAACAACAAAATTTTGATTGGATTGGAAAACACACAGTCTTGGGAAGGGGGCTGCTTGCCCTCCAATCACTTTTGACTCTCAAAATGGGCAATAGAACTTTTAATCTTCTATCAAATAAGCTCCTTTAAAAGTTCCAAAGACATTGCAACTATTATAGAGATGCACTGCCTATTATTTTGCTTTTATGCCCCTTTGAAAACCTGCATTCAGATAGTTTTTTTGTTTAACTGAAATTCCCCTTGAACGTTCCCAAAAAGTTTCATCGGTTGATTTCTCGAATCCAACGCTTTTTCCAGTCATACTTGGAGCCCCACTAATTGTTATCCAAAACAATCTACTTCTCAAATCAATTGTTGCCCATTTCTGAAATGTCTAATCTCTTGTGCTTGACGGAAAATACAATGCCCTTGGTCGTGTCATTCATTGCAACAAGAGCGCACAATTATTCATTGACATTCGAACTCTTATTGAAACAAAGATTAAAATAATTCCAAGCCTCTTCGGACTATTTCCATCGATCTTTCATCAACTATAATGCCAAATACGTCACTAGGTACCAAATCATTTTGATCTGTTCGTCAATATTTATAGCCTTATCTTCCATGCAACGCTGAACAGTTCTAGCTGACAATGACGTGTTTTTATTCCTTCAATCATTTGTTTATTTAGTTGAAAGTCCTTAAATAAGTGTTTGGAATTATTTATAAATGCGTTTTTCAAAAACTAACTCTGTGCAAACGGTATCCCTTGGTACCATTCCTAAGACTTCAACAAAGCTAGCAGGCGTACGTAAGTGCAGATGTTAGTAAAACTCGACAGAACTTGTTCCCTTTTCTAAAAATTAATATACGTTAAACAATACTTTAAGATTAACCTTCATTTATCATTTCACTCGGATCTTTATATTTTGAAAATATTGTTACTTAAATTTTAAGTCCTTGTGGTAATTACAAATGTGCGCGCTAATTTATCGCCTTTTTCAATACATCCATACTTCTCTGTCCACACACCTTGAAATAACCCCTATTTTCTTTTAGTTTATCCAAGATAACATTTTTTTTGAATAATAATGGTTAATTCACATAGATGACCTTATAACGAATGTTTGGATGCGTTACTATCCTTCGGCTTCTACTGAGCATGCACTACAACTGAGAGAACGACAAATAGAACAAAGGTAGAACTTTTTCGAGAATTTCCGCTGTAATTCGATTATTATTGTTAGTCCAACTTTGTCACTGAACTGCAATGATGCACTCAAGAATTATCTTCACTTTCTTATTTTCAAAATATTTGTTTCATTTTTGTTTCATCAGTAATTTTTAATTAAGTCCCCTTTTTCGGAACGAAAAGCGGCCATTTGAAATTAGTAAATTGGCCACTTTATAACCCATGGGTCATCCATTGCTAATCCATGATCATCTAAGGTAAACAACGAACATATTAAATGACACTCAACTTCATACAATTTTAATCGTGTCTTTGATTTTTTTTTTTTTTTCAACAAATTGCCCGGGTTATTTCATATCTAATTGAACTGGTCATTTCTTACCATGAATATCGCACCACTAAGATGAATGACACTCATTTGATTTTTAGTTTCCGTCCAATTATCAGGTAAATGGAAGGTAAACGAATTTATAGACAGGTGAATAAGAGATACAAATCACTGTCCTCACATGCACGCCTCGTATGTACGAAAAATGTCTACTTTCCTGGAGAAGAACTAATGTAAGGACTTTTCTATTGGTCTTTAAGGTTAAATTGACGCTTCAGTTGATTTATCTTTTTTACAGAGACAACTAGTAAGCCTGTTACCCAACCATGCCACAGCAGGGATCGTATTGCCAAGCAGAGCATCAATACACTGTGCTACCACAGATAAACAATGGATAAAAAGGTGAAATTTATTCAAAAACATGTCAATTTGAAACTAATAGAAGAGAGTGGATAATTTAAGGAATTCCAAGCAATATGTACACATATAATTTTTTACATTTAAATAAAAATATTCCTTTTGGCTATGTCTATTTAAAAAAAATCTTGGATATGTCTGAAGGTCATACAATTCAACTCAACTTTAGAAACCACATGGAAGATACGTTAACTAAACTTGGCCCAAAATGTCACGTGTGAGGTGTGGGCGCAAGGACCCCCATCAGCATAGGTACAGGGACCACACAAAAGGTATGCTTTTTTGGGGCTACATTTTAGGGTTTTTATTTATACATTCTGCTTATCCAACAAAACCCTGCCAGCTTTTCGTCTTTCATTACCTGATCGTTGGGACCAATCTGATTTTTACTTTTTTTTTACCCTAAATTTTTTAATACCCTAAAATTACGTTAATATCAGAGTCACAATACTAGAACGTTGTTTATGTCATCCTCAAAATCGAAGACAACGAGTTTGCCTTATTTGGGACTGTATTGATACCTCTTGAAGTTTACCTTTGATATTGGTAAGAAGGGCTAGATAATTAACAATCATTGCGGAAATAGGGAAATGGCATTTCAGGTATGAATAAATAATCTTAGAGAATTTTCATTTCACAGAAACCAGTTCTATCACATAAAAAATAGCTGCCTAATTCCTTAATTTTCTTCACAAACCAGAGGATATCTGCGTTGATCGAACCAAAGTGTATTATTTCGTGTTTTTACCCCTCCACCCCCCCCCCCCCTAGGATATCCTCTTTTATTCACTTACGTGGGTGAGTTATGGCATGCCTGGGCGAGTTATAACCCCAAGCACCTACAGGTAAATCTCTCAAATAATGTAGAAGCCTTTGAAGGCACATAAAAGGATTTTTAACCGTACTTATTTTAGGAATTCGATATAAAAACGACGAGGTTCGGTTGTTTTTTCTAATCTGATTTTTAGATTTTTTGTAGCTGCTGAGACAGAACAAGTCAATAAATCACAATTCAAAAAAAAAGGAAAAACAGTTGCTAATTCAAATCTATAAAAACATATCAATTGATGTTATGCGTCGTTTAAACTATTTTTTTCTTAAATCATTTTTGTCGACTTACACATTTTGCCTGGCAATACTACAGCTATGCTTGCAAAATCGAAGGATTGCAAAATCCAAGAATTACCATACATTCGATTATAGTAACCTCAAATAGACTTTTCTACAAATTCCAATCCATATCTAGAACTAATAGTGCCAAAGAATTGGAAAATGGCCAAATTATTTGAAAATTTAATTTGAAAAAAGACGTAGAATTGTCAAAAAGGGAATGTTCACATTCAACACAGGATCTACAAAGAGAACAGACTACTGTAAGGAAATATTTTACTTAGTTTCTGTTAATGTCCACAAAATTGTATGTTTTTGCATCTAATATTATTGCTATTCTCATAAAAAAAAAATGACACTTTAAATGAGGACGTGAGGAATGAGCTATAGTGAGCCAGAGTTAATACCAATATTTTAGCACAAGAAAAAGGGAATACCTAGGGATTTCATTTGATGCAGCAAAGAATTTGGAACTTCATGTAAAAATTCTGAGGCACACAGAGATAAAAACTTGGCTTTGAACGAAGTGTCACTAAAATCAGTTGTAACAAACTTAGATGACAATTCTGCTACTTTTTCTTGGACTCCTGGCTTTGGTTCATAAGGCTTTGAAGGTCTTAAGTATCTGGAATAGAAAAAAAGTAAGAGGCAAAGAAAAACTTCAAAAACAATTTTAAGGCCAAAAAACTTGTTATGTTTTAATCCAGGCTCACTAAAGGAGACAACTAAAATGCTACACAAAAAAAGTAATAATACAGCACTGGACTTTACAGTCCCTTCCGGTGGTGTTGATTTCCGTTTCATGGCCCTTCAGCCAGGAAAAGAATGGGGGGGCAAGCCATCCTGCACTTTCGCACACCTTCCCTTTTTACCTTCCCTAGATTTCCCCAGGTTCCCATTTAGAGCTAGATCAGCACTGGTTCAGTTTATAGGGTCAAGCCACTGACCCCCATTCTAAACCAAATGACCAGCAGCACCAAGACTTGAACCTTTGTCACCGTGGACAAAGGCTTTCAAGTATAGTGTGCTAACCGCTCAGCTAGGACAAATGCTACATAAAGCGAAGACAATAATGGCTGGAATACAAGAAAAGACCTTTAATAGTCAGAATTATATACATTTAACATTACACACTTAGTAGGTTTAGGGGATGGGTATCAGGAAATATTTCTGGAGGTTGGGTCAGAACCACAAAAAGGTGAATTTTTAGGCCCCATTGTTTTTGGGGGAGGAGTCACCAGGAGACATGTTAGATAAAGAAACCCCATGGTCACAATCTTCCCCTGTGCGGCAGCATTATAAAATATAGAACGATCAAAGGTAAACAATTAATCATTTTCATGGATATTTCATGCCAACTGAGAAATTATTTATCAATTAAAGTCATTGTCATCAAAGACTTAAATCAATCAGTTTTTAAGAACCTATATTAACTACTCGGATTTTTTCGAACAGTCTTCTTTACTTTAAATTATAGAAAATGAAATTTAATAATAGAAAAAATTTAAAAATTGTGCCAAAAATTAAAAAAAATCAAACACAATTTGACCTCACTGAAACCTTAATCACTTTATAGCACACAGAGCCGGAATTAGGTTGTTTCTCAGAGGAGAGGAGGGCAAATGTAGGCTTTGCCCTTGCCACACCATCAATACTGTAAATATAATAATTCTTTGCCTAAAAATATTACAATTTAAGCTTGTTTTCCACCCCCGGGGCGCTTGCTCCCTCTAGCCCCCATCTCCCAGATTTGGCCCTGATATCACATATAATAATTATTTAAAAAAACAAAAATACTACATAAGAAGAAAAACAACTATTTCAGCTAAAAACCTTTCTCTAGTATTTACATAATAGAACGTTTGAGGTATATGAAATTTTTATGGTACTTTAAAATCAAATTTAATGCTAAGCAAAAAGCAGCGAAAAAAGATCTGAAAGCAACGATTCAATATGTGATACATTTTTGCCAACACTGATGAACACAACAAAATTTACTGATAGAGTCCATTTTAGATATAATACAGTCGCACAAGAACATTTTGTTTACAATCAATATTGATCTGCCATAAAGCAAAGGAACATTCAGTGAAAGAAATTACAAAATATCATCAGCAGAGCAGTAAACATGAAAATAAGAAAAGCCAAAAAGTTAAGTTGGTACTCACCCTTTTGCAAGGATAGAAACAACATCATTTTCAAACTTTCTTCTAGCATTCAATCGCGCAGTTTCTTCTTGCTCTAACTTCGCCTTTTTCCTCTCAAGCTTAATCTGGGAAGAAATATACCTCCGAGGCACAAAGAAATTTGGAACCAAAACCTAGGATATATAATAATAGAAATACACTAGATATCTTTACTAAAAGCAACCATGAGATGAATAATTTATACTAATACATAAGAAAACCTGAAAATGAATAATTAAAATAGCAAAAGAGCTTGAAATCCCTTGAATCCCTCCCACAACCTGAGGCATGCTTCAACTTCTGTTCAGTTGGGAAACGAAATTACAGACATAGTAGAAACATTCCCTTCTATTCAAGGTTTGATGCTGCAATTAAGAAAACTTATGTTCAATGAAATTGTTGGTTCGCCTTTCATTTAGATAAACCTAGGGCCAGGCACAGTTTAGTTGTTTTTCGAGTTAGCTAGATGACATCACTGGATCTATTCAAGCTGGTTAGGTTACAATTTAAAATTATTAAAAATAATAGTTAAAAAACCAGAAATGCTTCTTGTTTTCATAAATGAATTATACAGTTTTACTTTGATTAAAATTTAGCCTAATATGCTCATATTCCTCAGACAACATACCAAAATTACCTTCTAATCCAGTCCATATTCAAGTAATGCTCAAAATGTCATTAGCATAATTTACTAAGAAAAGACCAATTCCTTTAGTATGTAAGTCACAACAGTGTTCTGTTGCATTCAGTAATGCTATAATTGCACCAGTATGGTAATGCTATGACACCTTGTCTAATACCTTTCTTTACTAGGATCAGCAGGGACAATTCATGAATGCTTGGATAAATAGCAATCTTGACTCAAACATTCAGTTTCCCATATATACTACAGAAAGCATTTAAAACTGAACAGTTCACACAGCTTTGTAAGCAACCACTAAAATATAGGTATATAGGCAGAAGTTAAACACTCTCCAGACCTAATAACTGGCAAAAAAAAAAGCTTTTCATACTTTTCAGCAGCATGTATATACGAATTTGTAACAAGATTACAGCCAATCCCACTTTTAAACCAAACTGATTATCTGATGCATAGCTTTCATTAGAATTTCATCACTAGCTATTAATTATGTAGTGCTCCAAGAATTAGTGGGAGGGGTGGACAGCCTAATTGATCCATGTGAATATGTCACCAACCTTCTGGACCAAGGATTTCTAGTTAACATCATACTACTGGATCCAACAAAAACTTTCCAGAAGATTTGCCATAAGAATTATCTATCACATCTTGAGAAGCTTAAAATGCTTTCCCTCATTTATCATGAAAAATAGGTGGTGGGATTAATACTTTTAAGATTCTAAATGCTAACAACCATCATTTTTTTTTACCCCTTTTCAACCTGAATTCTCCAAAAGAACTAAGGGTTGTCCTCACAAGCTTTTCAAAAGGCACACCAATACCAAACTGAGAAAGAAGTTCTTTACCATTAGAGTTGCCAGATCATGGAATTCTTTTAGTGAGAATGTAGTAGCCTCTGCCAGTGTGAACATGTCCAAATTTTAAAGGACAAAATTGCACCATCTGGGACACCACAGACAAATCAGTTCACTACCATCACTGAAACTAGTAGATACACAATTCACCCCATTACATGTTTGTAAGATAAGATTATTGAGATGATTTTTAATCAATACTGAACTGTTCATAAGCATTATGGGGTTATTTACTAAACCCTACCTTCTTTCATCAGATATTAGCAAGTTATTTGCAAGTAAATCAGCTACCTAGTTGTTTAATACAATGATGACTTGGCACATGGTGTAAATAAAGCTTGATATTCCTTTCTTGAATACTCCATATTAATTTCCTGAGATTTGCTATATCAGAGTCTATTACTGACCTATGGACTTGGCTCATGACCTCTATGGCACACTTAGAGTCTGAGAGCAATATCACCTTCCTAGATTCAGGAGGTTTTTTATTAATGGCATGTAGAACTTCAAATATAGCCTTTAGCTCAGCCATAAGGATGGATGTGTTGTTTGGAAGCCCAGTGGATATATTTAAGCAATATTCAGGAATAACTGCAGCTGCTGCCACCCTGTATTCTTTCAGTGACCCATCTGTGAATATTTGTACGAAAATTCCTGAAGCAGGCTGTCATTTTGCTTGAAAATAGCTTGAACTGGACTGGGAAGATAACTTGACTTTTTGCCTGGAATAAGCTCCAAGTAAGTTCCAACTGGTGCAAACTTCCATTTGGGGGGCTCTTGAAAATGGTTAAATTAGATGACCTCATCTTTCCATATCAAAACTAGATCATTTAAGAGCACCCAAGACTTACTTTGGGCATCTGGTTTTTCAAAAGGACTAGAGGCAAAAGTTATTTGAAAAACCTAGATGATTATAGCCAATTGCTTGGATCTTTGTGAAATATTTAACAATCAACATATTTCTCGTGTCTTGTATTGTAGGTATTCTAGAAAGAACTCTAAAATTATAAATTGATGTATAGCTTTCACCCAAAACCAGAAACAAGGTTTGATGAAACAAAAGCTTGGCTGCACAACTTCAGATACTCCTCTCTGACATAGGCTATATAACTCCACTTCACTTCGCACACAATAGTCTCTGGCTCGTGGACAAGCAAAAACCATCCTTTTTGGCTCCAGGTAAGAGTTCTGCAGAGCTTTCCAAAATATAACGTCACAGTCATCAATCAGGCCTGAGGTCCACACTTTCTGTAAAAACCGCACAGGTTAGACCCTTACCAGTTTCCAGGAATAAGCCAAGATTGGCAGCATAGGAAAAAGAAACAAAAAAATGGGACAAAACCAAAGTGTTGCTCTTGTAACACAATTTAATGGCTTCTGGTTGTATGCTGAATTTGAAAGAGGATAGTGACACTTTTGTTTTAAAGACTAATAAGGTTGGTAAATCCTATGCAGATACTACCAAATCCTAAGCAAAATCCTATGCAGATATAGAAATTGTTTATGAGAATCTTGTGGCATATGAAAGTGTAGGAAACAGAAGAATTAGCTAGAAAAAAAATGGTGATTAGCATGTAATTGAAAATAAAAAACGAAATCAGTTTGCAAGGATTTTTTATGTGCAAAATGTAACCATGGAAGAATATGTAATTGTCTCTATATTTGTAAATATTTTCTGACGGGTTCTTGCAATAAGAGTTTGTGCTTGTTTGACCATGTTTCAATTTGTTTTGTTTTTATGTCAGGTCATTGTTTTGGTTTTGACAAGTATCATGTTTTTATCCCAAAGTCTTTTAGTAGGCTATTCTCTAAGCCACAAGCTATACCTTTGCATGGGTGATAGTACTAGGAATTTGACACAAAAAACAGGGAAAGATTTCAGAGGGAGGCCCCACCCTTTCTGACTATGACTTCAGTTTGCAGCCCCCTGTACCAAGAACATTACAACTTGGTTCCTCAGGAGCTCTCCCGGACGCATCCAACTTCTCCCGCATACCAAAGGCCAGAGTTTTACAAACCCACCCAAATTCCCTTGCACATATTGTCTTTCCCACTACAGGGTCTGCCTCAGTCTTGTTTACAGCACCAGACAAAACTCCCACCACACAACAGCAACTCACAGCAGCCATCCCACTTAGTAACAGGTTTTCGCTATTAGAAGAAATTGATCTTGCAAAATCGTTTGAACACCAGGAAACTTTTACCTAGGGCTCCCTCAATTTACCCTCAACTTTCAAAACTGAACATCTTCCCTTCCCACTTCAAAACCAGTTTAGTAGTCACCTAGCTAGCTAGGCAAATTGATCCTAAGCCTACCCATAACACCTCTATCCCTGCAAAATGTGATAAAACCCAGCCACCCCCAGAAAGTGTTCATAGACCTCTTCACCCTCATACTTTTTTTTCAAATTGCTTGCAAGATAAAATGGGTATTTCTAGTACTCATAATAGTAAACATAAGAATAATAAACTAAGTTACCATTTCCCTAGGTTGTTGCTAAGTAATGCAGAAAGCCTTAGTTTTGAAAAACTTATTGAGCTTGAAATTACAGTGAATAAGCTAGCATCAGATTTAATTTGTATAACCAAGGTTCAGTCCCAAAACTTGGATACTCTGAAGATGGCTCATTTTAACAAGTTTATTAAATCCCACCTACATGATCATTACCTTGGTAAAAAGGGTGGAGGGGTAATGATTTTTTGTTGTGACAATTTGTTGCCAAGGGAAGTTCATGTTCCAGGAATAAATGAGCATGATGAAATAACTTGGATTAAAGTTAAAGCAAAAGTTTTCCCATACCCATTAACTAATATTATTATTGGTTGTTTTTATTATTCACAGGGCCAAAAATTGGAGCAGCATAAAGATTTTTTGGAAAAACTCAATGCATTGCTTGATTACCTCTAGTTTAAACATCCAAATGCTGGGATCCTACTTACCAGTGATGGAAATGAACTAAATACAGGTCATCTTTGTTGGGAAGCAAATATAAAACAAACCCTTCCAGCTCTCTCATGTCATATTCCCCCAGCACCAGACCAGGATATCCCTGTAATACAACCTGTTGATGTTGAGACAAAAATATGTAAACTAAAGAGAACTTCAAATTGCCCCCTTGACATTCCAATTGATTTAATAAAAGCATTCCCAGATAAGTGATCAAAACCTTTATCAAATATTTTTAATATAATTACTAGAAGTGGTTGATTCCCTAAGTGCTGGACAAAGGATACAGTACACCCATACAGAAGAAAGGTGTTTGATTAGATTTTTATGGAGTTTGACCATTTACTTTAACACCAGTATTCTCTAAACTGTATGGGATTTTCACAGCAGATTGGCTTAAAAACACAATCCTTGTACTTATTGATGAGCAGCAATTCAGAAACATGAAGGTTTATTGACAACACAGTGCAGTCTGGGTGGCCCTTCTTTCATAATTCTTTGTTGTAAACTAGTTTCTATAATATTGTTACTAACTATTATATTTCCATTACAATTAGCCCAACTTCACTTCTTGAGTGTGGTAGCTATAACACAAGTACCTAAATGTCACCTTATCTATGATTGATTTTTAACCAGTCCCTCCCCCCTCTGATTGGGCCAGATATAGCTGACTAGGTTTAACAGAACTATTATGAAAACCCAAGGGACATTCCTTTAAAATGGACTACAAATTACTTAGACTACTGAAATTTACTATTCATTATTTAGTATCTCAATGAAAACTTTCGTGAGTACTATTTAAACAAAAATGAAATATTTTCATGCCTTTCGACAAGCCATGTTTTTTAATTTTAAAAGCGATCAATTTATCTCGGAATAAATGCCTTATATTTCCGAGATATTAATATCCCATACAGAGTCAGAATTGCTTTCAAGAGCCGACGCACAATTGAAAGTACTATAAGGCTTTTACATAATTTAGTTTAAATCTTTTTACACATATGAAGTTTTCCTAACAAAAATAAAGATCTACTAATGTAGATAAGATAACTAAGATAATTTAATAACTATAATAATAACAGATAACTATAACTAAGATAAGATACTAAGATAAGCGCAAATAACGTTAAAAGATCTGTTTGTCATAACATCAAAAAAAGAAAGAAAAACATGTTAACCACAATTACTGAAAATATATAATGAAATTCATATTGACAGTTTAATATATATTGTGATGATTATCCGTCAAACGCTTAGTATTTTTACTTATAAACATTATAAAAGGGAAAACACTTTAAACGTATTGCGTTGTCAGTAAAATGCAAATGACGTTTTGGTCCCTTCATGGCATAAACAACGTTCAATATACTCCTCTTGTTTGTAGTAGTTTCTGTTTGCATTAGAGTAGCATGACTGTTTATTAGAATTTCTGTTTACTTTGGGTATTTTTTTATTTACTGATAGTGAGCTATGTATGTTTTACACTTACATTTGACTTTACTTCTGCTTGTTTTAGGCTTAATGTAGCTCATTACTTTTGTTTTAAAATTACGTTTGTGATAATTTTTTTTTATTTAATATCTGTTCGTTTTTAATTGACTTGACTCTTATTGGATACTAAAAGAAATATTTGCAAAATATTTTTTTCTTCTTAGGAACCTAAATTTGGCTTGATATTTGTATATTAGACAAAATCTCGAAGCAAATTTTGATAATCGTTATGCTAGAAAACATTGGATGGATAGGTATGTGGGCGATTATTCAGTTAAGTGGATAGAAAATTTACGTAATATCTGAGCTTTGCTAGGATTAAAGCTAATCCGACCTCTATCATGGTCAGACTTTTTTTAAATCTTTCCTCGCCACTCCCTCTCATCCAATTTGGGGACGAACTTCTTTTTGTTTGGTCTTGGATGGTTGGCCGAAAAGGACAATGTTTAGGAATCTGTCATTCTTCATCCACAGAGCGTGTCATAGCCATCTTAACCTTCCTCTCACTAAAGGCCTAAAGAGGAGGACAGGAAGGCATTTTCATACAAAACTGTTTGAAATACAGTAAGTCAGACCGGTACTTAAGACATCCCGTAGATGATTCCTCTAGAAAAATCTAATAAGCCCTTCTCAGTCTTTATGAGTGCCTATGTCTCAGACAAAAATTTAACCACTGTCATCAATGTAGTTTTCCCTGCTCAAATTTTGTTTTGTCGACTTATTTTTCTATTCTCAAAATTTTTATCTGTGAAAAAACAGTCTGGGCCTTGGTTATTGTACTTTAACATCTTCAGTGCATCCACCATCTTTACTAATAATACTACCAAGGTAAATGAAGGAATCCAATTGATCAATATTCTCGTTACCAAGCCTCACCTCTTCACTTTCACTTATTCCCAGCCAACAAAAATCCAAATGGAACATGCTTGGATCTGATTCAACACAAATCTAGCTACCAACCTTATTTCTTACCTTAACCAATGGATTGTTATCTAATTTAAAGTATTTATCTTGTATACCATACTAAGGTAGGATCTTCGCTAAGGTTGTTCTACCGCCTGAATCATAAGCTTGTTCATAATCTAGAAAACTAAGGAATGAAGGGGTCTGATGATTGCATTTGACGATTAAGGGCCTTCTCAACTATTGGTCTAAGGGTGCCTAACTCTTTACACATTTCTTATCACGTAACATTATTATGATCTTCAGTAACGTATTTTTAACTTCACCATGTTTTAAAAACTCATTTACCACACTATCACTATCTGAGTCTATTTATTTTTATCCCTTTAGTGCTAGTTCTTAACAGACCTTCCACTTCTTTCATTTCCAAACTGTCATAATGTTTTTCTAAACTTCTTTATATCATGTCCTGGAATTTTACACGGTTAAGCACTTTCTCAAAATTATCTGTCCATCTCTCTTTAACTTTCCTTGACTAATTGAGACCCCTTACATATCTTTAACTGAGATAAGTGAAGATTGACTATTTCCTCTTGATTTTTTAACATAACCTTACAATATTTTATTATTATGCCATCTGGCTACATCTTTCAGACATTTGAAATTTTATCCATGGTCTACACTTCACATCTCCTTAATTCCCATATTAATGCCTATTATTCTCATATGGTCTGTCAGGTCTATCAAATAATTCTTGTAAAAACCCCTCCTCTTTTCTACCAAGCTTAATGTCATTATTTCTAGTTATCCTCCCCAAGACAGCGACTGCTATTTCACAAAATACTTTTCAAAATTATTCAGTTTATGTCTTATATTGTCGAATTTCACACTCTCTAGTTTAACATTCAACTGATCCTTGAACGTATCGCTCAAACTCTCGTCCTGGAATCTAACAGCGTCATGACTTCCCAGAAGATAGTTACCCTTCCTAAATTTCTGTTTTAGATTTAAACAAGACACAACAAGGTTGTGATCTTTACTTTTAACATCAATAGCAGTATCCCTTTATTCTCTGGTATCTTTCATCGATCCTGGCAGTCTTCCGTTTGCAATAAAATGACCAATATGGTTGCCCGTCTTACCGCCAGGTGAGTCTATAAGCGTTGCTATTTTCTTTTACTACAACAAATTAACTAATGCTAGGATGCTATCTATTTCTACTAAACTGAACATTGAAATCCCTTGATAAAAATACCTTATTTCTAAATGGTCTGCTGTCTATTTGTTCCTGAAGACGTAAGTGAAATTCATACCAGTCAATACTAACTCCATCGGTCGGTTTTACAGGGAAAAATGCTACTATGACGAATAAATTGTACTTTTTAGCTGTAAAATGAGCAACTGCTATTCTATTATTAATACCTTTCCAACCTAAGTAAGGCTTAAAACTTTCCAGATAAATCATAAGCCCTACTCCCTGCCTATGCACCCCATAATTTCAGCTTGAGTAAATATATTCTATATTACCTATTTTCATGTCTCCCAGCCCTTGGGTATGATTTTATTGAACTCCTAACACTTCCAGTCAAAATGTCAGTAAATATATATGCTTTGTAACTTTGTAATATTTTAAGTTATAATTTTCATATTAATTAAAATATTAAAACTTATATGGCCTCAAGAAAAGCAAAGAAACCCCCAGTGCATTTTAGGGACTTATATATCTTATTAAGTCTACACAGAGCGCATAAGCAGGCTTTAAACCAGACAACAAAGAAATCCTTGGAACCTCCTATTATATGGCAACTTTTGAACAACCCTGGGATCGTCTTGGGCATAATATGGTTTTTTACAAATGATGATGCTCTTCTATAAAAAAAATTCGACTTCCTGTACATGCATTTTCAAACGTAATACTTCCGACTCATTATGTATTAATGCCTACAAATATTATAATACAATGAGAAGGCAGCCCCCCAAAAAAAACTTGGCTAAGAAGAGGTTTTTCAGCCCAAAAAAGACCACTAACACAAATAAGACCCAAAAGAATTATCCCAACATCAGGATTAAGAGAAGTGTTTTGTTGTTTACTAGACTATAATTTCTTTGAGAGCATCATTCTTCAAAGGTCATTAAACTGTTCCGATTTGCAGCAATGGCTCGGGTTAAGGAAAACTATTAAAGGTCCACCCTGACACCACCATTAAGCCATGAAAGCAGGATTTCCCTTCGGTGATAGGAACCCAGGAAGGAGTTCGAGACAGATAAAACACCGAACCATCTTACAACCATTGAACCATTGAGCCATACAACCATTGAGTTTTGATTCAATTCAACATTTCCATAAGCAATCCCTCACAGTTTCACCTTAATATCCTTAACTTTGTAATTAGTGCATTTTGGCTATATCAATATCCTCCTTAATGTGTCATGAAAGTATTGACTAAAGAACCAAAGCCGTTCCTGAGATATTAGTGATATACCCTTTCGATAACCTGTAGACACATAGTGCGTTTTGATTTAGTTCAACATTCCCCTCTGCATTCCCTTAAAATTTCACCTTAATACCCTTAGCCTTAGTAATAACAGTATTAGTAGTACTAGTAGCAGCATTAAAGGTACTAGTAGTAGTATGCACATAGTTTCTTATGGTTAGTTCAACATCCCCCTGAACATGCTCTGAAAGTTTCAACTTAATACTCTAAGCCGTTCCTGGGATATGGCTGATTACGCTCTTCTGATAGCCTGCATGCACATAGTGTATTTTAATTTAGTTCAACACTCCCCTAAATATTTCATGTGAGTTTCACCTTAATACTATTGGCTTTAATAGTAGTCCTTGTAGTAGTATGCACATATTTACTTTTGGTCAGTTCGACATCCATTCCTGAGATATTGCTGATAAGCCCTTTGCTGATACATGCATGCACATGATGTGTTTTGATTTAGTTCAACATTCCCCTCTACAGTTCATCAAGACTTCCCCTTAATGTCTTTTTTGGAAACCTGTGATAAAAGAAGCCTCCTTGCCTAGTAACAGATCCTATAGGTAAAAAAGGGGCAGATTGTATAACTCACTGCCCTTATCCCAAGAACGGCGGTAAGTAATTTCATCCGTAGATGCCTTGTTATTGGATCTTTCACTTATGCAGAAAAAAAATAGTATCTCACAATTTATATCAGATCTCCTTGGGGGAAAGGCAGCAATAAAGGGGATGGGAGGAGGGCTGGTTGCCGTCCAATCTACTTCAAATCTTAAAAAGGGTACTTCAACTTTCAATTACCGCTCGAATGACCCACGATCAACGTTTTTAGGACAACTCTTCCTTTACGAAGTGGCTTGGTAAAAAATAAACAAAAAAAATGGAGGCTACTCTGCTCTTTACTTAACTAGTGCTATTGCGCTTTTCAATT
Source organism: Artemia franciscana (assembly GCF_032884065.1). Lineage (NCBI taxonomy): Eukaryota > Metazoa > Arthropoda > Branchiopoda > Anostraca > Artemiidae > Artemia > Artemia franciscana. The sequence continues at coordinate 18,985,669 of NC_088874.1, forward strand.
GATTGAATGGTACCATGATACAACAAAAAAGCAAAACTCATTCAACTACATATTGGATATTTGTCAACAATGAAATTTTCCGTTTTTCTGATCAGCAAGTTATTTTTGTTTCTGTTTTTGCCAATCAAATGCATTCTTCTGAATAGAAATACGTGTGTAAACCAGTAGAAAAAATCAGAAAGTACATCTTTTCAAATAAGTCAGATTAAATAGAAACTTTAAGCCTCCAAATCTTATCACAAAGAGAAAATTATTTATTTCCAACCTTCAAGAGCAAAATCATTTTTCCTCTTAGTGTACGACCTTTCTTCGAAAGTCCATGAACCTCGTACTGAAATAGAAGTCAGAATCTAGAGTTTCGTAGCTAAACTATATCGTGTCACAAAGCTTAGAGAAAATTTGAGCTGATATAAGGAAAATTTTTCAGAACCATCTATTAGACACTATTTCAAATTTTCTTAGCATACAGGTATGATAATTACTTTTTCGTTGGCAAGCTTTGATTAAAACCTGTCTTTGCAGCAACGGATGTAGCCCAACCCCATGAAAAATAAGGCTTAGTGCTGTATTTCCGAAGCTTAAATATGTCATTAGCTTTTTTTTAATATGTTTCTATTATATATTATACAGTTGTTGTACTCTCCGAATCTTTGCAGATTTTACAGTTGTTGTACTCTCCGAATCTTTGCAGAAGAAATACCCACGGCCAAAAAATTACAACCCATAAGTAACCAGCACCTACATTTTTTTTCGTGTTATCCTTTTCTGTTTCTTATTACTTTTTTTTTTACTTAATTGTGAGCCAATTCTTATCTAACTATTTTTTGTCAATCGACAAATACTTCACATTTATTTATGCCATTTGTATTAATAATAAATAAAACAAACAATACCTGTATCAACTCTAATAAAATGGTTCAATGTCCCCTATTCTGTAACTGTTCCATGATCTTATCTTTGAAAAACGTCTGAAGTTTGAACGAAAATTCCATGTAATATCCAGATACGAGCCCCCCCCCCACACAAATAACGAAAGTCCGAATTATTGAAGAAAAGGCACAGCTCATAATTTTATGAGCCCATTATATCATTCTTGTGAATTAGCTAGTTTTCTTTTTACCTGTTTAGTCTTGTATATGATGACACAAAAAACAATTCCTGAAAGTTTTTAACCACATGAAACGATGATGAGGCACTCCCCCTCTTTTTTGCAATAAATTTGATCTGTAAATAGTTGGCAAGTTGCATAATTTACAACTCTTGCCCGAGTAGCTGTGGAGGTCACATTATCCCCGCATTCATATTTATCGGACCTTTCGGATAAATAAAAATTATCTGTTTTATCAGAAGAGACTTACTTTGTCATTAGTTAGTAATCAATGGTTGTTTCTAAGTTGATTAAGCTTTTTTCGACACTTTCATGTATATTCGACCGAAATATAAAAATTAATAAACATATTATGCTTCGTACATAAGCTTTTAATTTTCATTTTTATGACATTTGACCTCTTGTCTATGAGATAGCATAATAACTGCTATATTTGGAACTTTTAAGATTTTTTTTTTTGGGGAGGAGGGCTGCTGTGATTCGGTATCTTGGGGCAGGTGACACCAACAGTGTAGACTACAGCTTTTTTAAAACTAGTTTTTTTCATGTATGAAATCCAGTATGTGCGACTGTTTTTGTGTGCACGTCTTCATGCATACTGGAAAATAATCCGAACTAACAAAGCTACAAACATGAAAACTTGCAAGGAAAAAATCAGAGCCGCAAGAAGATACAAATTCTGCAAGAAAAGTAAAAGAAAACAAACTGTATAATACACATCAAAACTGCAAATCTCGCGTCACGATAACTAGCATGTGGACGCCCATGGCCCCAACATTACTCGAACAAAGGAAATGTGATGTCAGCACAACTTGCTCGAGGTAAAAACTTGCTTTGTAGCGAACGCTATGAAAATAAATAAAAAAAAATCATGGGAGGGCCAAAGATTCGTGTGAGTGATGGAAGGCTACAAATGTCGGCTAAACCGATTTTCTGCTAGCTCAAAATATGGAAGACTTGCATATCAGTCCAATTCGGTCATTTGGTACACTTGATTGAGGGTTAGACCAATAACGAATTACAACACAAATCATTTTTATACTACCTTATGGAGAAAATTCATAAGAATTTATATAATATAAGACAGGGTTAGATATCTGACAAGGAGGTAGCAGACCTAATCTCACCTGATCAATTTTGACACGAGATCAATCTGAGATGTTAAGTCTCAGAAAGAATAATAAAGACTGTTAGGCCGTCCAGTTACAATAGGGACAGGCTATAGTCAAGCGTTTGTGATAGGATCAAGGTCAAAGCGCAACTAAAATAGCTTCTAAGGAAAAAATCAAGAGATAGACCTAGAAGCAAAATAGGTATGATGATTTTTTACATGATTGTGGCAAAGGTTGTCAGGGGCCTTGGTCAGATGAAGAATTTTCTATTTGAAACCTTGATATCGGAATTCTGCTTCTCTTATGGCTTTCATCGAAATAATTCTGGAAAAGTAGATCTCGAGATCTCAACACTCAATTTTTGCTGTTGTAAACTTTTGTGAAATTTTTAATACATATAAAGCTTGAATTTATGGCTAGACTTCACCAAGTCCAACTACGATCCAGCCCATAGATAAATGGAGGGTGATTTTCTAGTCTTTTCATCAACACATTCACTAGAAGAGCCAAATTTGAAAGAAAAAAAGCTAATGGTACCTTTTGAGATTCTGATTTGACCTTTGAGGGGGTATATGTTTTTTTCAGAACATCTAACTTAGGGGATCGCCCGGTCTCATACTAACGAAGAGGAAAACAAGAACAAGTGTTCTAATCAAGCTTTTTGGGCATTCAGGTTCATTTCAACCTCAGCGAGGCCAAAGGAAGAGCGATCCCTAAATTCTTATCATCAGCACATCTTTCAAGGAAAGTTGTCGGATCTAAATCAAACTTATAAGAAGTAAAAATTCAATCATTAGTTATTCATAATCCAGATGCGAAGTACCGTAGGAAAGACAATTACCGAAAAAGCTATGCCAGGTTTCGACAAGATCAGGTAGGAACTAATAGATAATTACTATATTTCACCTTTTCGGGTCAAAATCCGATCTGACCTCTGTAGGGGAAGGATTCTTAAATTTTTGTCATTAGAACATCCTCAGGAAGAAGGTATCCGATCTTAACTAAGACTTGGTGACGAGTACAGATGAGTGCCTAAATTTTACCGTTTAAAATTCCACACCTGACCCGACTTGAATGGGGGAGGGGGACATGGCTGCTTGTCATCATGAATCTAACAGAATAAGTTGTCGGATTTCAATCAAATTCATGGGCGAACCCAGCGATAAATCTCAGGGGGAGATGGAACCCAGCGCGGAGGGATGGTAGTACAGATTAAAGAGAATAAACAATTTTTTAGAATATAAAGTTCATTCTTTATTGAGACAACACTGTAAATATGTAATTATGAAATAAAACAAAGCCACCTTTTTTTGTTGTGGGCTACTTTACACAAAACGTCTTCTACATCGACTGGAAGATCTCTGCGTATGGATAATAAGGCCAATCCATTAAGCCATTTCTGACCTAAGGCATTCCTGGCAAAGTTTTCACTCTTCTAAGGGTAGACAAAGAACGCTCGCATGTAGTTGTAGTGAAGGGAACCGTTGCACCAATCTTCAAAAATTTATGTAGTGGGAAAATATTCTTATCCTATTCTTTTCAGCACTTAAAGAAATATTTTGGTACCACATTTCCTGACTGTATCCACATTCTTCTCCACAAAGCTAACTCATATTGCAGGCTTCCCCTATAGCTGTCTGCATCAAGAGACCAAAAATCAGTCAGAGTATCCAATATATCCTTCGTTTTTTCTTCGTGGAGGGAGATACAGTGCTGAGGAAATAAATATTGCAAGGACTCCAGCAACTTTCTGTGAATCTCTGATGGAGCTGCTGCAGAAAGTAGTTCATAAATAAGATAAACACCAAAAGTCGGTGATACTTTTCAGGATCCTCTTGCTCTCTTCCATAATTATTCCTCTACGTCCGTTTTGGAACTCATCTGGGCACTCTAACTCTGACTTCAGCATCTTGATACAGCTCAGTCACTTTAGTAAAAAGTGGATGAATTATAGCTTCACTCCATTCTTTCATGTCTCTAACTTGGCTCTTAAGATTGTCAGCGCGTTTGAGAAAGTATACGAGATCTATAGTTTCTGATTGCAAATATGTTAGCAAATTTTGAGAGACTAAAATCTTTACTGACATAACCATAGCTGCAAGTAGCTTGCAACAAAACTGCATCTCTAAATAGCAGATAACAAACAATAAACTTTGCTTGAAGATTCAAAATCTGAATTAGGAAGTTCCTGAATTTTCCCCATAGCCTTACGATTAATAATGAACATCTCTTTACACAAAATGAATACTTTTAAGTGCTCCTGGCTGAAGGCCCAAGAAACAGAGATCAGCACCGCCGGTACGGACTGTAAAGTCTAATGCCGTATCCTTTACCCATCTAGTTTCGCAAAATTTGCTCAATCTTGTTCTTTTTGGCCCTGTGATGAGACTACTTTCTTGAGCAATTTGTGCAAAAATTGCAAAGCATTTAGGTGAAATTCTAAAGAAATTAATGACATCTCTAAAAGTTCTTGGACAATTTCTTGTAACAGGTATGTTGGACAAATAACATAGGACTAAGTTTAAGGAGTGACTTGCACAGTGAACAGAGACTGCATGGGGAAAACATTCACGGACTACAGCAGCACAAACTTGAAACTGGCCACTCATAGATGAAGCTCCATCATAATCTTGTCCCCTTATATATTTTAAATTGATTTCCATTTCACCTAAGGTTTGTATCAACCAACTAAGGACTGCTATCAACCAACGGTTTCTTTCTCAAAAACATGTAATTGTTCATTCCTGTTTTGACATGATGGACGATTAATTAACAAATAGGGGTGTAAAGTTCTATATAAACAGTGAAAAAGTACATGTGTGACTTAAAAGAAGTTCAATCCCAACTGTGTTTTCATAAAATAAATATTATTGTGCGAAGATCGTCACACTTTACTTACTTGTTGTGCACACACTACTGTATTATCAGTTGGATTACAACCCACAGTCAATTTGGTTGGTTTTTAGGAAAGTTTTGTTTTAAATTTTATTTTATAAAAATAACAAAACATTCATTTTTTATCATCATCACAATAAGATTTGTAGCACACATTATCCTTTCATATTAATCAAGATTTATAAAAATGTACAAATTTCCAGGATTTCGGAGGGGGGGTGTATCCCCGTTATCCCCCCTCTTGGGTTCGCTCCTGATCAAGTTCGTCGGTAAATAAAACTAGTGTCCTACATGTGGTATTTAAGGGTTCGGAATTGATAATGATATGCACTCGAACTATAGGTTAAGAGGACTGTGCTGTGTTTATAGAACGAACAATGATAGATCACCAAAAGTCGTGTTTTTGGCTCTCTATCAGGGACAAAACCAAAATCAGGTCATCAGTAAATGAGGGAGGAAGAGTTCACGACAAAGGATTTACAGGAAATTACAACTTTGCAGGAGGGAGTAAAGAGTGAAGCTTCGAGCAGCTTAGAGTGGAGGAGCGTGTCCAACTGTTTTGGCCTCAGGGGGCTTCGTGCAGCAATGAATTTTTAGTAGGTAGTAGTGGAGCTGATCCTACCTCTGACAGGGAGAGGGCATAGCTCCCTAAAACCAGGACGTCAACTAGAGTAATTTTCAGATTTTAACATTACGGTGGAACATAAGAGCTAATCTTCTGTTTCTTTTTAAGGTCAAAACGAATTTATGCGGACGGGGTTACTATGTCCTTTGGAGATCAGTACCTGATTTGACCTTTGAGGGAGAAGGAAGGGGTAAAAGTTTTTCCTTAGAGCTTCTTCCTTAAGGGATTGTCCGGTATCAACCAAACTAAGTGAGAAACAAGATCAAGCGTTCTAAATGAGCCTTTTGGGTATTCAGACTCGTTTCTAACTCAGAGAGGCAAAAGGAAGAGCGCTCCCTAAATTCCTTTCATAAGCATATTTACCCGGAAAAGGTCCCAGATCTCAACCAAACTACCAAAAAAGCTGTCAGATTTCAGCAAAGTGAGGTAGAAACTAATATCTAACTGCTAAGTTGTGCTTTTTCGGGTCCAATCCACATCTGAGCTCTGTAGGAGAAGGATCCCAATACTGTAACCAGGACGTCAATCAGAGGAGTTATCAGATTTCAACTTTACGCGGTGGAACCTAATAGCAAATATCCTGTTCCTTTTTCAGGTCAAAAATGGACCTCTGTATGCGGATGGGATACCGAAATTCTTCTTAAGGACATCTACTAGAAGACTAAGTTGGAACTCAAGAAAATTTGACGATAGATAATAGCTAGTGTCCTTGTTGGTCTTTCAGGATTCAGGACCATCTAACGTTTGTTGGAGAGACAGGTCCCTAAATTTAAATTATCAGCATACCTAACAAAAAGGAGTTGTCAGGTCTTGTCAGACGTACCATTGGATGCCATGGATATGCCTATTTGTGGTCCAGTACGAACTTGACCTCTGTAAGGGAAGAGCAATGAAAGTCCAGAAAATCTTCTCATCTGGACATCTACCATTCAAAGATGACAGATACCTACCCAATTTTAAAAGATTTATTGTCATTTGTCTAGTTGCAAGGTGGGCTAGTGGATTTAGACGAAACCTAGTCAACAGTCAATGGCGGTTTGGGGTGTTTGTGTCCGATCCAACCTCTATGAAAGAAGAATATATTGTTGTCATATGCGTTCATTAGAGTTCGACAGGACTGATAACAAAGAACATTTACTTCTAAAAGAGATCGCCATTTAAGCCTGTATGGTGTTTTTTTTTAGTTATTTTCTGTTTAAACTGTCTTCACATCCGTAGAGCGACCGTTTTATTGACGACCCATAACCACAGAAAATCGCAGAGGACCACCACAAATGTAATCAAAACAGGAACTCTATGGACAATCAGGTCTGTAAAAAGCAGTTTACAATACATCTATTTCAAACGCTCTTAGTTTTTAGGCAAGAAAAGGTAGTTACAAGTGTTATTGTGCAACTTTGAGCCATGAAACAACACCCAGTTGCCAAAACACCTTGGACTTCGGCATGGATATTTTAGCCATCAGAACACTTAAATCCAACACTTTACAACCGAGGACTACTTTTCAAATACTTTGTTTATTTTATAGTAAATTTTGCATCCAACAATAACTATATACAATTTTATAATACGTATATAAATAGTTAACAAGTCTGTACTTCTTATATAGATAAAAAAAGAGAAACAAAAATTGAGTAATACACTATGTGATTCTTGCCAAAAAATAACATATAATATGGAAGGGCAGAATGCGTAACATAAGAACTCCACAACCAATGATTAGACAAATTTCATGTTTATTACAAAATATACACTGCAAATATATAGTCAACTTCACACCTGTGTAGATTCTAGTAGTGAGTCGTTAATTTATACTTTGATACAGGCATTTTCAACTCCTTGAACACAATAGGGAAAGGGTACTAATATTAACATATATTTTTCATCTGTTTTGCCTAATTTTCATTTTAAACACACAATTTCTCACAACACTGTACTTAATGCCTAATCTATGCTTGAAAAATCCATACCATTATATATGAAGGTGTTCAGTCCCATTTTCAACCTTCAGACAAAAAGAATAAAAAAAGCTGGTGACACTTTGTAAGAATATATGATTTTCTTCTTCCAAGATTTAAACAAGAAAGCAATCTAATACAATTTTCAGCATATAGCCTACTAATGAGACTTTCTTGTGGTGAAAACAACATATAAAATTAAATCAGGTAGTCTTTGAGCTTGAGTTACTTATGAAGCATTTTTCATTTTTATCCCAACCACGTTCCGCCTCCTCTTATAAGCCAAATGCACCTCCTCTCTAAATGCCACAAATGCATTAAGACTAATTCTCATTTCTCGCCAAGTAAAATGAACACCTTTACACATGCAAGTACAGAATTACCAAACGTTGGGAGCTTAAGAAAAACTCATTTGCCATATCCTAAACAAACATTTTAGTTGATCATAGTGATTCGATTGTTCGAACTAAAATGTAGTATAACAGATGAACAAAATTACTTATACTCAGGCAAATAGAATAGATTTCGAAAAGAATTAAGGGAATGCAAGAAAATAAATAGCAGGAATTATTAAGCAAAATACACTAAAACAAATGGAAAAAACGAGTACATCTCGTTACAAAAAAAAAAAAAAAAAAAATTAAAAATCTAAAAAAAATCCAAAAATTTAAAACATGCTTTACAGCATAATGAAAAGAATAAAGCAAAACAAATCTCGGTTTTCATGATAATAACATTATTAATTTTTTGAAAGATAATAATAATAATAATCAGACAAGAGAGAGAGAGAGAGAGAGAGAGAGAGATGAGAGAGATGTGAGAGAGATGAGAGAGAGAGAGAGAGAGAGAGAGAGAGAGAGAGAGAGAGAGAGAGAGAGAGAGAGAGAGAGAGAGAGAGAGAGAGAGAGAGAGAGAGAAGACCTTGAGTCAGCAAAAAAGAAGCTATTTATATAAAAATAAAAAAAAAATCCGTCATAAGATTGTACTTTTCTTACCAAATGTCACTTCCGTAAAAAAACCTATAAACTATGAACTTCCCATGCGACGCCAAATTACTCCGAATAAAATTCTTCAGCACTTATTTTTGCCGAAAATGGCATAGACAATCAGATCAAATTTGAAAAGGCATGGTAAAGCTGCACTAACAATTGAATATGTACAGGTAAACAAGATCTTCGGTCTTTCCCACTTGCATCAACAGCTAACCACGAGAGAGCGTTATAACCCTCTAAAACAAAACGCAACACATCTGTTGTATATTTAGAGTCCAAGGGATGACATTTCCCATTTGGATTTGCACTTTGACTAATCGGATTGTCGTCCGAGTTTTGATGCACCGATGAGCTGTGAAGGTGCAACGAAGCTTTTAAAAATACAGGATTGTTTCCGTGAAGATGTGGACATGAAGACCAAAACCAGTCGGGCATCGTCCCTGTTCCCGCCGTAGAAACGTAATATCCAAGGGCCAGTGGCTGTTGAAGGACAAGCCCCACTTCCTCCATTTCTCCCATTGGCTAAAAAACGACATACAAATTCAAATTCGTTGTTCCATGAACAGTCTGTCATGACACTTAGTCAAGACGTTTATGACTATAAGCTTAAAAAAACCATAAAAAGAAACGTAAAAAAGGGTACAGTTGTACAAAATCAAGTAAATTTGTTATATTTTCAAATACCGTCATCCCAATACAGATTAAAGTCAATATCTTTCAGTAGATTCACAAGTCAAATTCGAATCTGTTTAATGAAATGTTAAAAAAAGAGGAATATTCATTCCCCACAAAAAAAATAATACAGTAACAAGTGAAACAGAAACTTGGCGATTTTCCCACATTAAGTCGACTTGTTGCTCCTCAATGCTTTCGTTATTTGTGTTTAACTAAACCTGTTACCAGAGAGTAACCATACTTGCCATTCAAACTCTGGGAGCTCTCTGCCAGGCAATCAATCAATCAATAAAAAAAAAAAAAAAAAAAAAAAAAAAAAAAAAAAAAAAAAAAAAAAAAAAAAAAAAAAAAATCCACAATCTAATAGATTACATATGCAATAAGCCGAAGCGAAGTTTTGAACTCCGCACCTCCTCTAAAACATGCATATCTTTAGACACAGCTAGAGACTGTATCCCAGATATCCAAAATATATTAATTAATACAAGGGAGGGTAAAAAACAGAAAACCTCTTGGGGTTTGATAGAAGCCATATCTAGAGGAGGGGTGTCGTTCCCGATGGACCATCTAAGACACGAGATCTTTCTATATATCAAGTTTTATTAAGATCCGGTCACCCCATTCGCAAGTTAAAAATACCTCATTTTTTCTAATTTTTCCGAATTAACTATACCTCCACTCCCACCCTCCCAGATGGTCGAACCGGGGACGCAACTATTTCTAATTTAATCTGGTCCGGTCCCTGATATGCCTGCCAGCTTTCATCGTCCTAGCTTATCTGGAAGTGCTTGAACTAGCAAACCGGGACAAACAGACATACAGACTGACGGAGAGAAATTGTGATCGCTAAATGGCACTTGGTAAAATACCAAGTGCCATAAAAAGATCAGGAAACCCGGCTTCATTCCGACCCTCGCAGTCAGAATACGGCAGGCTAGTATATATTTAATTTTTTAATTAGACATTAGCATACATCACGCTATTCTTTAGTTTTAAGTCAAGAAGTGTCAAACCAGCAATTTCAATTGAACTAAGAAATTCTGGCATGAATTAAATTCCTTCTTCCTGTTAATGCGTCACAAAATCATCCAATTTATAGGATTTGTTTTCTCATGGGACTAGTTGTGATTCTTACTATTGCTTCACTTCAAACCGTAGATTTCGTTTACGACTCGATGAGATCATCCTTGCCGCTTTTCTTCTAACAGTGGATTTCTTTGTCTATTATTTTCATTTGGCGTTCGTTGTGTTGTCGCATGTGCTCTAGCCGCAAATCTCGTTGTGCTTCATTTTTATTACCTCAGAAATTTTCTCATGGCTTTTGCTTTAACGGTTCGGATTCATTTCAAAATCATGCGTAATTCCGTATGACGTCATAGATACCAAAATAAACTTCTTTTCAAGCTTTCCCCAGTCGTTATTTTTTTTTGTTTTAGCTGTGTTCTTACATAATTCAGTAACAACCAGGCATTTCAAAGCCTATGCCCTCTGAAAACTAAACTACGCATTGGCATAATTATAGTTTTATTCTTTAGTTTCAAGTTACAGACAGCAATTTCAGCTCAGCAAGGAAAATTCTGGTTTGAATTCAATTCCTATTTCAAGTTTATCCTTTACAGACGCTAAAGTAACACGTTCCTTATTCTATAGTAATTTATGAAATACCTAAATTACGCAAAAGCACAATTCAGGTGTTATTTTGTCACATATTCATTTGCAATTAAATCTTTTTGCTGTTACTTGTTCCATGCTTTTTTTTTGTTAGCTGTTCAGAGATTTGTCATTTTGCGTAGTTTTGCACGTGTCATAGATGCTAAAACTCAACTCCTCCTTCCTGCTTATCCTTCACGGACTCGTACACGCTAAAGTAACACGTTCCGTCATTCCATTGTAATTTTGCTTCGCGGTATAGCCGCAGATTTCGCTGTGCAACATTATCGTTATCAATTCAATTTGATTTTTGTTGTTTCTTGTTCCATGCCTTTTACTTTTGCTCCTCAGTCATTTGTCATCTTTTGTAATGTTGCACGGGTAAGACATATTAAAAACGATTCGACCGCCCCTGGTCGTTAATGATGTAATTTTTGCTCTTTGAATGTATGTAAATGCGACGTCATTAACATAATTTTTTTTTCTGACATAAATTCAATTCCTCTTTCCTATTTATCCATCACAGACGCCAAAAATCACTTAAATCCATTCCAGGGTGGTTAAGAAATTCAGACGTGAATATTCCGTAATTTTCTCAGTTTAAGTCGACTTATTACTCATCATTGCTTTTATCATTTGCGCTTAACTAGGTACCAACTCCAGATACTAATTTTTTTTTCATCCATAGTATAGAATACGAACCAAACAGCGACGAAGACTACGCTGCCTTTCCATATCAAACAAACACACAACTTAGAAACAAAAGGTAAATTTTCTCAAGCCAGTAGAATTCAATTCAGTGTAGGCTAGACGCTAATAGCGACAAAGACCACACTACCTTTCCATATCAAACAAACACATCTTCGAAAGAATAGAGGAGATGATTAGAAACAACTTGTGGGGGGGATTTGAATTAATATGAAGATATCTATTGTTTTGCTTTAGTTTTCTATAGATAGTAAAATCCAATTTATCAGTATTATGAATAATTAAACACATCCGGAAACGATAGTTTATTTTCAATTTCAAGGATAAACTGCAAATTTCTATCATAAGTATTAAGATGGTCTAAGAAACCTCGAAGTTCAAATTCTCCCTAATTCCAAAGTGAAATTACGCCATCCATGTAGCGACCCTAAAAGACGTGTTTAAAAAATAAGAATTTTAATGCCCAATTTTCAAGGTTCTCGACATAAATATTTGCCAATAGCCCAAATAAGGGTGCTCCCATAGGTAGCCCATTTATTTGCTGATAAAAGGAATCACAAAACTGAAAATACATAGAAAACTTATTTACAAATTTTAACTAGAGTCATTAGAAGTTCACAATCAATTCCTGTCGCTGAAACTTCGATTAAGTGATAATTTTCTTCTATTTTGTTTTTAATAATTACTCAAAAATAGCCACATCTATATTCGTATACATGGAAACAATGTCAAAATTACTAACTACTGTATTTTCTGAAATACTTGGGTTATTTAGTTTTTTCACTAAATCTGTCGAATTGCTATTATAGGAATTTTGGGAATACAGTAGAGGTTTGAAAGCAGCGCACAGCCATTTTCCAATATTGGAAGTAGGGGCTTTAGTACATGCTATGATAGGTCTTAAGGGAATACCTTGTTTATGTATTTTTGGTAAACTGTAGAATTTTAGACAGAAACTACCACGAGAAACAAAAAAATTATTTTGTATAATTGTGAGGTGATTTTACCATTCTATTTTAGATGTTTTAATTCATTTATGATATTACTAGCAAACTGATCAGTAGGATCATGAGTTATCGTTTTATATGTAGGTGTGTCATTTAAATATGGAAGGATTTTGTTGTCATAATCTGTCGTATCCATGAGAATAAGTGAATTGCTTTTGTCTACTTCAATTATTATAATAGACGGGTCTTTGCGGAGATTAAATAATATTTTTATGTCATGCAAATTTTTGGTGTGAAAGTGGTAGAGGACTTAACCTTTTTTCGCTGTTATAAAGGGTATGTATGAGATAAGACCTAAATTCATCATGGTTAGAAACAAATGGACATTCCCTCATTGGTAATGATTTGGGATAAAACAGGTGGTTCGGGAATCAATCGAAATTAGTCTGAAAATAAATACTAATATTTCTTTAAATAGGGACTTAGGCGAATATTCACCAAATTCTTTACACTCAAATTTAATTAAAAATGATCACACAAAATATTATATTACGCCAATTTATAATAGTATTGAACCCGTCGCAAAAAGACCTTTGAGGCTAGCTGCCAAAAAAGCAAGATTAGCTTTGAAAGCTTGTATTTAATTATTTGTTCTGTTTTGTTTGAATGAATTTATCATATCACATCATTTTATTTATCAGCGCTGGTTGAACTTCTTTGAAGTAAGGATGCAAGGGCTGTTTTAAAAAAGCTTTTAAAAAAGGCAGCGTGGTCTTCGTGGTCCACTATTTACGACCAATCTACACCATACAAACGCGCTATCTCGAACTATTTTTTTCAATTTTTGTGGAAATATGATCCTTTTTTATACCCTAACTATACGGTGCTACAAAAAAAAAAAAAAAAAAAAAAAAAAAAAAAAAAAAAAAAAAAAAAAAAAAAAAAAAAAAAAAAAAAAACTCGGGCTCACCCTTCCTGTGCCGCCCATATGAGAAACACAATTGGGATCATTCATATATCCTCCGAATTCATTTTGTTGATGTTGAGCTTGCATCTGCCCTTGACCAACACTGTTGGACGGTGATCCAGGAGCCATTTCACCGTCAACATCAGGCCAGGATGAAAAGAGATCACCCATATCACCCATGTCACCAAAATCGTTACCAAGCATGTCACCACCAATCTCATCTTCCAGATTGCCAAATAATCCAATGTCTTCTTCTAAATCCGGGTTCATGTCGTTTCCGCCTGGCATGAACTGCTGAGGTAGCTATAGGAAAAACACAGACATACATATACAAATATACAGATTTATATTATACAAAGCAACTCGTGATATGAGCGACCGTGGTAAAAGAAATCGAAACTAATAAAAATAGAAATTTAGAAAAAACAAATACATAAAAATAATCTTTATTGCGATGATCCAAATCATCTAAATGTCATTAATTTTAGCAGTACCCTTCAAAAGTTATTAGCATAAGTAAATTTGCATAATTTTGGGAAGAGGGGAGAAACAACACACAAAGAACAATTAAATCTTGACAAGAATTGCACCATCATATTCTGAACGGTCAAGAACGCACACAATATACATAAAGTATAATAATGATGAATAATCATTATATTTAAGCTCTAACTCCGAGGCCAAAAAATTTCATGTTTTTTGTGTAATAGTTGCAAGTTTGTTCTTTTCCATCAGAGGTGATCAAATCAAAACCGCTGGCCGTAGATTTCCAGGAGAAATCTCATTTGAACGGTATTCCCGATTTCTAGTGATTTTTTTTCTTACGATTTACAAGTGATCAGAGGGTCAATTTTTACTCCTTGTGTAAAACAGGAATAAGAAAACCCCGTAAACCCAGTGTAAGGAAATGATCATTCATGACATCACGAAAAAAACAAATAGATCATCTGGAATTCAACAAAACCGAACTCTAAAGAAAGAATTTTGACAACAATATATGCGTAAAAAGATATGCTTCCCTTGATGACAAAAAACATATAATTTGTGGTTAAGTTTAAAATACTCATTAACAGATACTAGCGCAGTAAATGTGCGTAATTTCATCATGAAAATGGGAGAGAAAGATTTTTTTTATTTAAAGAAAATTGATAAATGATTTCCATCAGTTTAACCTTGGAAAAGCTTTTTCAGATGAAATTGGGAAACAGAGAAAGGAAAGAAGAAGTATAACATAAAAAACAAGTTTTTCAAATGAAAGTAAAGAGCAATATTAAAACAACAAAACAAAAATTCTACTGTATATGAAGGGGGTACTTCCCTTTTAACCCCCTGTTTACGCAAGTTCGACCAGGGATCGACTGAAGTCATTATAGTGAATATATAGCCAGTTGGTAATTAGATCTTGACAGCCCCTCATATATATGTAATAATACCAGTTTTTTTTTCGCGTTTTAAAGCAGCTCTTTTACCTTCACTTTCCTTTAATATTGATTTTCACCCTGCAAATTCAACCTTTACCCCAAAACAAGGAGAAAGAGGGAAACAAGAGAGAAAGGGGGATAGAGGGAGGGGGAAGAGAGAGGAGAGAGAGAGAGAGAGAGAGAGAGAGAGAGAGAGAGAGAGAGAGAGAGAGAGAGTGAGAGAGGGAGAGAACAAACATACTTACTTTTAAAATGCTCTATCTTTGAGAGAGAAGAAAAGAAACCAATGAAATAACCAAGATTATAATTAACATAAGTGTGGGAAGCAAGGGAAAAAGAAAAAGAAGAAAAAGAATTTTAAGTGCAAAATTTTTGTAATACTATGGTGATTCTATAAAAACTTTGGATTACATACACTTGTGGCAGCAGACATAGGGAACACCAAGATGTGAGTTGTACTACTATCTTCTGGAGTTGAAAGATTTCCCATGGCTGTTTGGTTACTTGCTCTGTCGTCTGGTGTCACCTAATAAGCAAAAGAAAAAAATATATTAAACTCTAAGGAAAACAAATATATAGCCAAAGTAAGATTAAAGTAACCATTTCGAGCTCTTTAGTTCACAGCACAGTATAAAAAGCTAAATTAACACCTAGATCCGCCATGCAAAAGCCAGATCTAATTAACACCAAGTAGCAATGCTACTTAGCAGTTTTCATGGCCTAGTGAAATTTTTTGGCAGATTTTGACAGAAAACACTAGTCCTTCCACTATCCCCGAATTTGTCAGCAGCTTTTGGAACGCCCTCGAGTTCTGCTACTGGCCATTTTGAAACTTTTTGCACAACTGACCGAGCTACTTCATGAATGAAAATCATTTAATTAATGCCTATTCATTTGATTTCTAAAAAAACATGTCAAATCCCGTAAAACAATAGGGGTAAAACCTTTCGGAGCCTTAGAGGATCCGATACATCATCACTTAAGGAACATTCTACACCCATACAAGACCACGTACTAACTAAGTTTATTCAGCGGTGAAACACTCTTTTGCTGAAGATAAAAAAGTTAAGCTTAAGAGCATTGAATGGAGAAAAAAAAATTGTATTCGAGGAACCTAGTTTCTACAAAGGGTTATTGCGGATTAGCAAAATACCTAACTAAAAATATCAATGTTGCCTTCTGATTCCTCCCTCCTACAGTACCAGGGAATAATAACTACTTCAGATACAGTCCAATATAGACAAAGGATCGGGAGATGTGAAAGCAGATTTTTACCACAATAAACTTAACTGCTCTAAGAGAGGCTACGTTACATATTGAAAAAGAAAAATAAATATGATTGTTCGGTTTAGCGCAAGCCATGCTGTTACATGATGGTACAGTGGAACCTAAGAAAAGTTAAAAGGCTTAAAATACCAAGGACACTTACATTAAACCCGATCCTTTAAATTGGTTGAGTGAGAACGTACACAACCATGTACATCTTAAGAAAAGAAGGAAAACTAGGAACTTGTGTGAAAAATCAGCAGAAGATGAAAAAAAAAAAAAAAAAAAAAAAAAAAAAAAAAAAAAAAAAAAAAAAAAAAAAAAAAAAAAAATCATGGAGCCCTAGAAGTCCAACTTTCTCGACTGTCGTAGCAAAAGCCGAACAAAGTCATAAATCTCAGCTAAGAGTTACCAACGTTTGGTTGGGCTTTTTTGTAAACAACAAATGTTTCTGCTTGCCTCTTTAATGATTCAATAGTGGCCACAACGGAGCAAATTTAAGCACCGAAAAGATCTTAATAGTTGTACAACCAAAAACAAAAATCGTAGAAAATCCCGTTTTTCAGATATGAATAAACAGAAGATGGAACGAGTTGCCAAAAAATGTTTTTCATTTTAATGTCCTTGGTGCTTCAATTATGAACAAAAGAGATAAAATTCAAGTTGGTTATACTTTTAAGAGTGGAATAAGTAAAAGGTTTTCGAAAGAAACATAAGTAAAAAAGAGAAAAAAATGAATTCAAATTTATTTCGAGTTTAAAAAATAATAATAATAGCTGCATTAGAATTGCCTGGGCTGCCCACTTAATTGAACAATCTGTCTTGGCTTTTTTCTACAATTGGCCATGACTTTGACTTTTCAAACAACTATTCCCTTTTTTTAAAATTCAATTCAAAATTAGAATTTCAAACATTTAATTCCACTAATCAGCAGTTTTTATTTACGAGAGCAGGGGGGGAGGGGAGGTATTTTCTTTGAACAGAGAAGGAAGGATTTGTCCCTAGGTGACGTCTCCTGACAATCGAAAACATCAAGAGAACATAATTAACACTTTTTCCCTCAAAAAGACTTGAAATAAATGTCGCATATACGAATCTTTAAATAACTGCATCAGTTGAAACAACTGAATTCTAATAATCCAATTGAATTACCTGATCAGCGAAGACCTGTATGGCAGAATCTGGTTCCAATGAAATCAGGCACGCTGATATAATGCCTGGCATCTCCAATGGCGACATCAATCCACACTGTCCACACATATCACCGATTTGCTGCGATATCTTTTGCAAAGCATGTTTACTTAACAAAGAACTCCAGCCTAAAAACCAAGAAAACAATCTAAAAATTGTACTAATTGCAAAAAGGAGAATAAAAAGGCCATGAGCAAAACCAAAGAGCGTATCTGTCAGATTCCTCCAATTATTAACTATTGTGCTCAGGATTCTCTAACAGACTTCTGTCCCCAGAATATATTTATCACTACTAACAACTCAATGTATTACCAAGCCACCTGAGGCCAACACAGCTATGTACACTCCTCCTCCATCCCAATCCATTCAAAGCTCCCATTTCCCTTAAATCTTCCCTTACGACATCCTCCCTCCCTATTCGGGGATGACCTACTTTTCGTTTGACCGGTAAGAACAATCTTTGGCAATCTGTTATCCTTCATCCAAAGAACGTGTCTTAGCCATCCCAACCTTTCTCATGTTAAAGCCCTAGAAAGCGGGATTGAACCACTTTCCGTACAACTTAATATCTGAGATACGGTCAGTCAGTCGGTTACCCGAAACAATCCGTAAGCAAAACTCTGGAAAACATATATAGCAAACCCTCCTCCATTTTTCAGAGCACGAACGCTTCAGAATCATACTTGACCACTGTCGTCACTATAGCTTCCAATATTGTATTCTTCGTTCGCAGACCTGTCCTCCTATTCTTAAAAACAATTTTCAACAGTGAAAAACCACCCTAGGCCTTTGCTATTTTATTTTTAACACCCTCACAGTACAAATCGTCTTTACTAATAATACTACGTAGGTAAGTGGAATTGCCTACTTGATCGATATTGGAGTAACCCAACATCACCTTTTCACCTTCACTTATTCCTAGTCTGAATAACTTACCCTTCTTAATATTAATTTTCAAATCTATTTTTGCACCCCGAACTCACAAAACTTCTAAAAGTTCATTCAATTTACTAACATTTTCATCTAAGACACTTAAATCATCAGCATAATCTAAGTCTAGTAGAGTTTTACTTCCCAATTTGATTCTGTGTTCTCGCATTACCTTTGCTGTGCTCCTTAGGATAAAGTTCTTTCAATGGGATCCACACAAATAGGGATAGACCTCAACCCTGCTAAACTTCTGATTTAATTAACAGCTTCAATTTAGCTTTATCCAAAAAAATACGAAAATGTCCGATGCGCCTATTATTCTAATATTATGCACCCATTAAAGCATAACTTTTTTAGGGGACGTATCTTTGTTAGCCATCCGTAAAAGAAGACGTATTTTGAGCAATCACCTTTAATCATGCTAAGTTAAGAGTCAATCTAGTATTTTTGGCAATAAATCAGATCTTTTTTTTAACACTGGATGCAAACGATTTGGCTTCTATACGACTTTTTTTTTTCAGGTGATATTCAGCCTTATGACATTTTAAGCTTCATTAGGCAACGTAAAACTATAAAAAATTCAGGATTCATTTTGAAACCACACTGCTTTTACAGCTGTATATAAAAAAAATACACGAAAAAAGAGAGAGAGGGAGATAGAAGAGAGAGAGAAAGAGAAAATAAGTAAGAAGAGACAAGAGCAAAATCGAACCTTTAAGCTCCCCGTGGCCAACTCTCCCTAATCGACCAATTACTAGTCTCCATGGTAAAACTCCCTGGGACATAACACCAACAATAAAATCCATTAACCGATTAAGAGCATGTCGACGAGCAGATATTCGCTTTCTCCTCCGAGGAACTTCAATAGATATTGTACACGACTCTCTTAATTCACCACGATCATCTGTAGCAGTGGCAAGCAGGTACCTACAAAAATACGTTTTATCACCTTTGAATTATAATAAGTTTGGCAGTGCCAAAAAAGACTAGCACCGCTAAGTGTCATTAACCTTAAGAGAAAAGCTATACTTCAATTGAAAGGGTTCAAAGTTATACCAAAAAAGTTTTATTCCTTCACTAAAATGCTGAATACCCAAAAATCCAGCCTGTATTCTTTCTAAAAAATTCAGTCGTATATCGAAGCTTTTTGTCACAAAGCAAAATAGGATACCCACAGACAATTTAATGTTCAAACAAATTTGGTAGAAACATTCAAAAGACACGTAACAATGACCCATTAAACTAAGCAGACAATGGTTGAACAAATCGAGCATGAATTAGTAAGAAAACGTTTTCTGAAAAAAAATCCCGAAGAAAAGTATAGAGCAATATTAAAACTTAAAACGAGCAGAAATAAAGTAATATAACAAGTCAAATTCAGACTTGCTATACGACTTTAGTAATCGAACACAAATTACAACAATCAAATAAATACAGCCTAAAACGGAAAACAAGAGCTAAGAGCTCATATGGCACTTGTGACGAGGTCGGAAGAGCCGAGAGCTCATATGGTACGAGGTCGGAAGAGCCAAGAGCTCATTTGGACGAGGTCGGAAGAGCCGAGAGCTCATATGGTACGAGGTCGGAAGAGCCAAGAGCCAAGAGCTCATTTGGCACTTGTGAGAAGGTCAGAACCTAAAGTTAAACTTTATAGCACAAGATCCTTCTAAATATCAAATTTCATTAAGATCTGGTCACCCTTTCGTAAGTTACAAATACCTCAATTTTCAAAATTACCTCCCCCCTCCCAATTCCACCAAAGAGAGCAGATCCGGTCCAGTTATGTCAGTCACGTATCTTAGACAGGTTTCTATTCTTCCCATCCAGTTTCATCCTGATCTCACCGCTTTAAGTATTTTCTAAGATTTCCGGTCCCCCCAACTGCCCCCCCCCCCCCCAATTACGTTTGATCCGGTTGAGATTTAAAATAAGATATCAGAGTTACGAGGTCCTTCTAAATATGAAGTTTCATGAAGATCCGATCACTCCTTCGTAAGTTAAAAATACGTTATTTTTCTTATTTTTCAGAATTACCCCCCCCCCCCCGCAATTGAGCGGATCCGTTCCAATTATGTAAATTACGTATGCAAGACTTTTGCTTATTTTTCCAACCAAGTTTCATCCCAATCCCTCCAATCTAAGCGTTTCCCATCATTTTAGGTCTCCCCACCCCAAACTTCCCCCAATGTCACCAGATCCGGTCAGGATTTAAAATAAGAGCTTTGAGCCACGATATCCTTCTAAAAATCAAATTTCATGGAGATCCAATCACCCGTTCGTAAGTTAAAAATACCTCATTTTTTCTAATTTTTCAGAATTAACCCCCCCCCCCCAACTACCCAAAAGAGAGCGGACCCGTTCCGTTTATGTCAATCATCTATCTAGGACTTGTGTTTATTTTTCCCACCATGTTTCATCCCGATCCCTCCACTCTAAGTGTTTTCCAAGTTTTAGGTTCCCCCTCCCAACTCCCCGCCCCCATCACAAGATCTGGTCGGGATTTAAAATAAGAGCTCTAAGACACGATATCCTTCTAAACATCAAATTTCATTGAGATCCGATCACCCGTTCGCAAGTTGAAAATACCTCATTTTTCTAATTTTTAAGACTTACTCCCCCCCCCCCAACTACCCCAAAGAGAACAAATAAGTTCCGATTATGTCAATCATGTATCTAGGACTTGCGCTTATTTTTCCCATCAAGTTTCATCCCGATCCCTCTACTCTAAGTGTTTTCCAAGATTTTAGGTTTCCCCCCTCCAACTCCCCCCAATGTCATCAGACCCAGTCGGGATTTAAAATAAGAGCTCTGAGACACAATATCATTCCAAACATCAAATTTCATTAAGATCCAATCACCCGCTCATAAGTTAAAAATACTTCATTTTTTCTATTTTTCCGAATTAACCGGCCCCTACTCCCCCCCCCCAGATGGTCAAATCGGGAAAACGACTATTTCTAATTTAATCTGGTCCGGTCCCTGATACGCTTGCCAAATTTCATCGTCCTAGCTTACCTGGAAGTGCCTAAAGTAGCAAAACCGGGACTTTAGGTTTTCCCCCTCCGACTCCCCCCAATGTCATCAGATCCGGTCGGGATTTAAAATAAGAGCTCTAAGACACAATATCATTCCAAACATGAAATTTCATTAAGATCCAAATACCCGCTGATAAGTTAAAAATACTTCATTTTTTCTATTTTTTGCGAATTAACCGGGCCCCCACTCCCCCCCAGATGGTCAAATCGGGAAAACGACTATTTCTAGTTTAATCTGGTGCGGTCCCTGATACGCTTGCCAAATTTCATCGTCCTAGCTTACCTGGAAGTGCCTAAAGTAGCAAAACCGGGACAGACCGACAGACAGACAGACCGACAGAATTGGCGACTGCTATATGTCACTTGGTTAATACCAAGTGCCATAAAAACTACAGTTAGTAATAAAGTCAAACTTAAAAATATCAGGTATTACCATAGATGAAACCCAAAATGAACAGAAATTAAGATAAACAGTCAGATCGAACAGAAATTACCACAGATTTTCATGCTTTGACTCCTGTTTTGGATTCAATTTTCGAAATTAAACGTAAATTTCAATATTTTCCTTCATCTAGATCTACTTGGCCCAGGATCTTACGAATATAATTTTCAAGCCGCTAGAAAACAAAATTTCTTAGGCATTAAGAATCTTTTGGGCTGGGAAAATCGAAAATATTCCCGAGTCCAATACCTATTTTGGTCTGGACTAAATGAGAATACTTCTCAGAAGTAATCGAGTTCAGTAAGTAATTAGAGTTCAAATCCAGACACTGGGGGATGAGAAATTTTTGGCCAAATTTTCTGTTGAATCAAATTGGTTTTTCGGTAAATTGGGATCCTCTTGATTATATTTTTAATAATTTTATAAAGAAAAGTGAGATTTTTCGACAAATAACGAGACTGGCTTTGGCGCCGGGTAACATTTTCTAACGACACTAGGCCCCATGTGGGAGTTATAAAGTGTGTACGGGGACAAATGAAACAGCCATATAACAGTTGAATTTTATGGAGAATAAAATTATGAGACACAAACTCAATTCCTTTTGTTATGTGGGGATTTCAGAAAGAGGGGGGAGGGGGAAAGCGTTCGAACACCTCTTCCTACGACCGGAAAGACACTCATTCAATTCATTAATTAAACTTAATGAATAAATATGGTGTAATTAACTGAACACCCTTTTTTACCATCATAAAAGTAAATTTATATAGTAATTGTTGCTATTTTCCGAACAGAAAATTGTCTTTCTTTTTCTGAACGGGTGTTTGTCAGAAGCTGTCCGTTTAAATGAAAAATAGCAATTACACTACCAGCCAGGTCCATGGTAGGCCTTAGGTTCTGAAGATGAACCCTCCAGCTATGGCAAGCGCTTGACCGTAAATCGTACAAAACGTAATTCAAGAGCTAGAGATGTCAGGTTGATTCAGAAACAAGTTTTGTTGTTCTCTTTTGAAACAGCAATGAATTCTGTTGTTATTCAACAGAATTCATTGAAATTTCCAAATATACTCAAGATTCTGGGTTTGAAAAAAAAAAAACTTTACTATAAAATACTTGTTATTCCAATACCCTCTGCTAAAAATAAAATTTTTAAATTGAAGTTCTACGGATAATAATAATAAAAAAAAAATATTAATTGTTAAAAGTCGAAAATAATGACTCCACTCCTTGCACTTATAAAGCTTCTAGCAACAACGACTTGAGTCGCTATTAACTTTATACTTTTATTTCCTTATAAAATTTTTCCAAAAATAAGATCAATACCCTCCTAAAACGAGGAGGAAAGCTCTGCAAAAAAAACTTTATTTCTAGAAAATTTTTATCTTTATAACTTTTTTTTTTTATAGAACAATTTCACACTGAATGTTACAATATTCTCTGCAGTCTAAGACATAAACCAATATGAACCAAATTTTGACTTGTTTATTCGAAAAGATTACTGTTAGAACATCGTATCTGTTACTGTTCTACATGGACTACTTTGGAGAGCAAATGGATTTAACAACCAAATCACTACTTTGCAAAAGATAGAAATTACCTTTGATCATGTGACAAACAGTATGACACATATAGAGTTTGAGATTTATCTTTTGGCAGCGACATCAGGCTATTAGCTCCAAGTTCATTCTCTGAACCTTTTTCACATACAGGGGCCAACACATAAGGGGGACAATACAACCGGTGGGGTAACTTGTAACGCTCCTGCAAGGAAACAAGGATAAACTATAATTTTAGAATTTGAGTAGATGTAGGTGGACTATTCTGGAAAAAAATAAATAATAAAGACGCATTATTCTCCTAAATTTCAGGATTCATCAATTGATCGCTCGAAGCCAAATTCGGGCATTTCCACAAAAACTTTTACTTCACACTTCACAAAAAACTATATATATATATATATATATATATATATATATATATATATATATATATATATATATATATATATATATATATATATATTAAAAAGCCCAAGACTGAAAATCAGATCAGTCGAGATTATGAACATAACAGAAGCTAAGCTTGTTCGACAAAAGTGCCAACAAAACGACAAAACGACAATGAATAAGCAAGTACAAAAAAGGAGAAAACAATTTCGTTTTGGGAAATATTTCGACGTTGTGCCACCTAAAGGTCGTAACTGTTTTTCAAAAACGAGATGGCAGCAGCTTCATATCTGTTTTTTTTCTTTTTCATATTCTGTGCCCAGAGTACGTAAATATGAAAGTGAAAGGTCCCAACTAAGAACGTTGAAAAGACGTATGTGAAAACCTTGTCCCACCTAAAGGTCGGAAGTGGTAGTTACGACCTTTAGGTGGATCAGTTTTTGTCGGATTATCTGTTAGTAAGTTGCGACCTTTCCTTTACTGTCCACAGTTATGCTTCTTAAAAAGGAGTTTTTTCAATAAATTCTGGGCTAGCAGAAAGAAATCCGAGGTAAGAGGTGCTATAGTATTTATTTTATCTTGAATAACCTAACTATGCAAACTCAGTTTTCTACAAGAAAAGGTTGGGTAACACCAGATAATGCCTGACTGGTAACCTCTGTTTTGTCCAATTATTTTGCATTTTATCCAGAAAATATGTGCAAATGCAAGATCACGAGTACCTACAAATGTTTTCGAATGCGTGTTAGGTAGCCCAGCAAAATCTCTATAGGCTGTGAGCAAAAATACCTTTGATTTTACCCTTGCTAAACTGGAACCTTATCTCTTGCTTAACAAGGTCTACTACCTACAGTAAGGGAGAGCTCCTGCCAGTAGTCTGAGTCAGTATTCAGAAAACTGGGCTGGCTTATGTGTACTCACATCAAGTAACAAAGGAAGAAGTGCCTGTCCCCCACTCACTTCATTATGCACAAAAGCCAACCCAGTTTTCGAAACATGAGACTCTCCCTTAATTTATATTAAGTGAATAGAAACGAAGTATTAAATTTCCAGCGTTTCTTTTCAAATTGACCTAAATTTGCCATTCCAGGGATTTTCCATGACTCGCCGAGTGTTATCAACCAAAGACATTTTGGACCATCTCGATGACATATCAGATGAAGACCTGTCAGGTGGCAGTGATGGTGATGATGATTGGCGTCCTGAGCTCGAGCCTGAGCCTGAAAGCGATGATTCTAGTCAAGAAGAAGCTATAGAAATATCTGCTAGAGACCCGGATGCTCCTTCTGGATCAGTGGGAAATGAGACAGAAGCAGAGACTATCGCGGAAAGTATACGTATACCCCCTGCAGTACTTGTAACAGAAAATGCATCTTCAAGCCATGGTAGCTGTCCCTTAGTTTTTGACGCTGAAGAACAAGTGATTGAGGTCGTGGTGGTCTCTTCCACTTCAAAAGAAACTAACCTTACAAGGAAGAGGAAGAGGGCTGCAGGGGAAGAATACTCGTCACAGAAAACTAACAAAACTGTGGAAAAACGTCAGTTGAAGAAAATTACCTGCAAATGCAGGTTTTTTTCATGTAGAAGCATAAGCGAGGAAGAAATTCAGAAATCTTTCAGCGATTATTGGGAGCTTGGAAGACTACATGGGAATATGCATACACAAAAACAGTTCATACTGCAGCATGTTGTGAAACGCTCAACTAAGAGAAAGGCGGGAGAGACAAATAGGCGAACAAGTACATTCGATTATTTTCTAACAGTCACAGATGAAAAGAAAAGGGTGTGCAAAGCCTTTTTTCTTGGTGCCCTACGGCTCGGAGAAACGTTTGTCAGAAACTGTGTTATGAATACCTCTGGGGCAGGCACTGCTTCTTCAGATAAGAGGGCTGAGACAAGCCCCCAGAACTTCAAAAAAAAAGGGTAACTCACGAACAAATTGATTTTATCAGAAAGCACATTGAAAGTTTCCCTGCAGTCGATTCCCATTACTGTCGAGCAAATTCAACCAGGCTGTATTTGGATGCGCAACTAAACTTGTCTAAACAGACTGTATCTCAAAAAGTGTGTCGAAGAAAGAAGAAGACCAGCATCAAGAAAAGTGTACATTAAAGTGTTCAAAACAATGAACAGATCTTTTCATGTTCCCAAGAAAGATCAGTGTCCAGTTTGCACTAGGTGGAACTTTTTGCTGCCTGCAAAAAAAGAAGGTGAAAAAGCAAATTATGATGCACATCTTCTTAGGGCTAAAAGGGCAAGAGAATTAAAAAATGAAATAAAGAAAAAAATATATCAGTGTGAAGAAGGCTTTGAGTCAGCAAAGCTTTACAATGTTGACTTGCAGAAAGTGCTTGAGACACCGAAGTCGGAGGCTGGACCAATTTTCTATAAGCGCAAACTGGCCATCTACAATCTAACTGTGTACGACCTCAACTCAAGGGAAGGTATTTGCAATTTGTGGGACCAGACCTATGGCAAGAGGGGTTCAAATGAAACTTGTACAGTTCTGTTCAACCTAATGAAAACAAATGGTGACGTGAGAAAGTTCTATTTTGTGACCGATTGTTGTGGGGGACAGTTTAGGAACCAGTTCATGGTCGCTATGTATGTGTTTTCGATAATGACCCTGCCAAATGTCCAGGAAATAAACCATATTTTTCTAGAATCTGGGCATACGCAGCAAGAGGGAGATACAATGCACGCTTGCATTGAACGGGCTGCCAAGAACGTGCCAGTTTTTACCATCGAGGGTTGGCGGACCATCTGCCTTCTAGCACGGATCAACCCTTTTCCGTACATTGTGAATGTTATTGACGATCATAAGTACTGGTCGGACTTTCACCAGCTTGGAGAAGATCTGATAAAGAACAAGAAAAAGTCAACCGACCGTACTACTGTTCTTTGGAACAAGATCGTGTCTGCAAAGACGCTCCCAGCTTGGTTTATTTCAAGTATGATTTCGAATCGAACTTTAAGTCGTTTGATATTAGAATGGGAAGTGGAAACGCCTCTGAGTCCGAACTGCAGCTAAAGAAAGCTTATCCAAAGCGTCTGCCTCTTGCTGCTGCCAAGTACAAGGATTTGCAGGATCTTTGCAAGTCATTAGTTATTCCTCGAATCCATCATGACCTCTACAAAAATCTGCCATATTCCAAAGTGGTGAGAGATGCTCTAGAAGAGCCTGATGTTGAAGACGTGGATCATTACAACGCATTTTGATTAAAATTAGGTATCCGATTGAGGGTCTTAAGTGACTATAGGCACATATTCTTGTCCCACCTAAAGGTCGTAAATAGCAGTAGCCTATAAAGCGAGGGGGCTAGAGATTTTTTTTACAATGGTGCTGTATAAGTTTGCTATTTTCATTGAATGTACGAAAATATTAATAATATCAAGCAAGCTTGCAACTTTGAAGGTTAAAATTTCTGTCTCCTGTAAAATTATAATATTGTCAGTTACGAACTTTAGGTGGCACAACGTCGATTTGCTCCATCTGCCTCCGCGGCTCAGGAATATAGAAAGTCACTGCAAAATTCAGAGTAGCTGATCCTGAAATCGCCATCTCTAGACGGATAGCGAAGCATAATAGAAAAGGTAATTTACTCGACTGGTTCTATATGCCTATTCAGTGATTATTTGCAAGTCATTTTTTATTTTTCGTATTTTCGCATCCCTTTTCCGTCAACAAGGCTCCGCCTTGTTTTTTGTTGATTTGACAGCTTCTTTAGTGAATAAAATATATTAAGAATAAACAACGGTACAACACCAATGAAGAATAGCTTGATATAAATATATCAACAGCATATTGCTTTTTAGGTATATATATATATACATATATTGGTAAATGACGACTTATACTTATTGACGACATGACTGCCTGTCCATGGATTATTCTTTATGGTTGATTGTGTATGGCTATGCTGTTTGACCTATGTGATTGTATGGATATGTAAGATTAAGGCCTCATTCAAGTGCTGGTCTATATTAGTCACTACTGTAGGAAAACAGCCCTTTTCTCTCTTTCTTTTTTTTTTTAATATGTTTCTGCTGTTGCATTGGTGATTTCTCTTTTCGTATATATATATATATATATATATATATATATATATATATATATATATATATATATATATATATATATATATATATATATATATATATATATGTATACATATATTAAGTATTCGTATTATTTTGCGAGTCAAATTTTTTTGCAAGTCAAATTTTGGATTTATTAAATTGTCAGTGGCCTTGCAGCACCAAGTTGGAGAGAAAAAAATAGCTGGAGATAGTCTGAAAAGGATCTGTGAAACCTTCAGGAGAAGTATTAACACGGACAGCACACAACAGACCAGAGCTTAGTCTACCATATATCCTTCCCTGGGGCTGCCTCAAGGACCAAGTATCCTCCGCAAGAACTTTGAGGATCCTTGATAAACTAAAAAGAGCTTCCAGCCCTTTGGTCTAGATTAATTAATTAATTAAAATAAAAACAACCAAACAAAACTGGTACAGCTACAACTGAGCTTTCATGATCACATCAGAATCAGAAACAGCTTATAAATTTAAGTCAGAAACAACTTAAATTAGTAAACCTAAGAAAAAAGTAAAAAATCGAGAAAAGAAGAGAAAGTAAAATCTAGAGTAAAAGTAGTAGAAAGTAAAAGAGAAAGAAGAGAAAGTAAAAAGCAAAAATCCGAGAGAAAAGTAAAAAATCTGCCTAAATTTAGCTCTAAGTGTACATTTTAATGGGACCAAATACTGTCTCCACAGTGGCAGATATTCTTAAAGAACCACATATTAAGGTATTCGTATCCATCCCTTGAATACGTACTTCTTCATTCTATTTATGAAGTTAGGTATCTACGGAGCTGCTGCCAAGAACTGAGCCAAGCTCCAGAGATGAGATCTACACAGACTTTGTAACAAGCATACAAATACAGAAGATGGCCGACAGAAAACTCTATCTACCTTAGTATGAGCAACATTTCATTACATGCAAACAATCAGTGCTGAGAATAGCGAGCAATTAGTTATCGCGTGCTCT
Organism: Artemia franciscana; assembly: GCF_032884065.1. Taxonomy (NCBI): domain Eukaryota; kingdom Metazoa; phylum Arthropoda; class Branchiopoda; order Anostraca; family Artemiidae; genus Artemia; species Artemia franciscana. Next base: position 19,014,581 of record NC_088874.1, read on the forward strand.
CTCGTGGGCCCAGGCCCCAGGTGAACAGCACAAACCTCTCACCCTCCCGCCGAAACTAGGTCGTTAAACTTGTTAAAACAATATTGACTATAAAAATAAATTTTTGAAGTAAAGGTTGTGTCAATTATAAAAGTAAGCAAAGCCAACTTACACTTCGAGTCTTTAAAAATGCGTCAAGTTGAGCAGCAGGACCAAGTCCCGTTAAGGACTTGACAACATTGCACTGGTGAATTAAAGAACGTCGACACTGACTATACACTTGAAAAGCAGCTGCTCTGTGAACCTGAGGACTTTGGTTCTTTATCGACAGCACAGATTCCATTGATATCAACTGAAATAATACATACTTTATTTTTTTTTTAATAGTATAATTATTGAATAATAGCATAAACTTCTGAATCTACTACGCATGAAATCACTACATTTTAATACAAATTGATCCATATAACGTATTTAGTAGCAAACATACTACACGAGATGCAACAATAGAAGAAAGTTTATCCCTTCTTAATCCAAAATTTCTCTTTTTATTTACAAAACTCTGTGTTTCAGCATCCAAGACATTAAAAAATAAGACCTCACCATAATCATTCTTTCCAAAAAAAAAAAAAAAAAAAAAAAAAAAAAAAAAAAAAAAAAAAAAAAAAAAAAAAAAAAAAAAAAAAAAAAAAAAAAAGAGAGACCAGGGACCAAAGTAGCATCAGTATCTCATAAGACACCGCTACCTCAAAATACGAGGAAAGAATATGGTATATACATACACTTTATTATACAGATTACATGAGGATGAATAAGTTGAGAAACACATCACCAGGATAATTCCTTTATTATGTTTGAACTTCCCTTTGCGGTTGATGGCAACACATCAACTATATATTGAAATTACAAAGATATCAACCATATGGGCATTTCAAATCCCTTTCAAACTTGTACAAAATAAATTGATGAACTATATATTGATTCTCCAGTCATAAACATTGCTACAACATACAGAAAAACTGCTTCAATAATATCAATATTTGTTTTGAATTTTTTATTTAGTTCCTATTCTCTATACAATTGAATGATATAGAATAGAAAAGTATCAACATAAAAAAATGCCAATCCTAATTTATTTTGAATCAAGCTTTCAGAAGTCAACCACATATACTAAAATTAAAAACACGTCGAACAAATTCAATTGACATCTCCTGTCATTGTATAAGACACATTCAAATGGAATTCTGACAAATGATATATTCTAGTAAAAAAAAAATCAGCTCTTTAAAAACATTGATTTTAACTACTCCTTTATACGGGATTACCACCTCAAACTGTTCTTTCTACTGTCATCTACTTACTGCGTGCATTGCAAGCTTTCTAACCAAGTTTTCTCAAAATTCATAAATAACAATGTACCATCTGAATAAAAAAAAAAAAAAAAAAAAAAAAAAAAAAATTAGCCCGACAAGGCATGATACACAGTAACTGAATAATTTTCATAACTGAATAACAAAAACCGGATTGTTTCTGCTTCAATTCCTCAGAACATATTCGTGGTCAGTCATGGATTGACTGACCACTATTTAGTCTCACAGTATTAACCCTAAACGGTTACAAATAAACAGTCACAGAAACGATGATAATGGATATTAAAAGAAAAGCACCTGAACAACTATGTTTCCTTGAAGGTTTTCGCTTAGAGCTTGGATCATTTGATTTAAGCATCGCAATAGACCAATAGTTCCAAACCTTCTTAGATTGACGTCATTCTTAAAGGGGCCGTAACTAAATGGGTCAAGAACATAAACGACGATTGTGGGAGGGTCGGCGTCATCTTCATCATTATTATTTTGCTCTTGAGCAGGAGGCGGGGCTTCTTCGGTGCCTAAATCAAAACCACTGTTATTGACCAACAAACTGTCACCCAATTTAAGAAAAATTTAAACACAGCTTCCTAAAATTCCTTAGAGTGCCTTCTAAAATTCCTGCTTTAAATCTGGCTATAGAACAGTATCTCTACTCAAAGGTACTATTTTCTTTTAATATAAATATTATTGTAAAAACCCGAAGAATGGAAAGGTCATAACTTTCCACTAAACTTGTATATGCTCACTTTGTTTCCGAAAAATACAAATAAAATTCCCACTCAATTGGTGCTTTGTCCCAGCATTTAGACCATTTCAGACTTTTGCAGTGGCAACGATTAGCGAAAATGCAGGGGGAGGGACAAGGATTTCTTTAAAAGGAAGATAAAAAACGAAAACAAACAAAACAACATCGAGCAAATGTACCAAAAACAGGGGATAACCATAGATTTTGATTTTCTTAATTAGCATTTACCACAATAACCACGATTTACTAGGTTGCGGCTACCGCTGCAACAAAGATTGAAATTTCAAGAAAAAATCGTTTTTTGTTAGTTACAAAAGGTACTATATATAGCAATAATGGGTCATTAAACAGCTCCTTATGACGTTTCAATGTCCTGCTAATTGCGGAGAAGAAGAAACGGAAAAAAAAAGATACTTTCAACGTAGAATATCGTGGTTTCAACCACTTTCCTTGTTTTTCGAGCCAATGGGTTTTCCTTGGACAACTCCATTAAACCAAGAAATAGAATAAAATAATCTACCAAGCGTAAAACTACCACAAATTAGCATCAATAAACAAATGAAACCCCAAACGAAAAGAAATTACAATAAATAACCGAGTCAAACTCAAAACGAGCAGAAATTAACATGATTAAGGGCTCATAACCCATATGCAAGCTCAAGGCCAAAGCATAATTTGCGATAATCTTAATAATTTTTTAGTAATCAAAGTTATAAAAGAGAAAACATTAAATTTTTTTAGAGGGGGGGGGGGGGGCTAAAAATTCTGATTACGAATCCAATTAGCCACCTCCGAAGTTAATACGACCACCCTTTCTATAAAAGCCTTATATGCCCATAGGGCATAAGTTACAATCCATGCCCTGAGGTGCTGTGGGGGGTAGTCATCCTCAAAAAAATAAATTTCCAGAACTTTCAACTCCGCTGACCAAACTGCCCATCTCAAAATTTTAATTGGATATGTTAGGAGAAATAATGGGCATGGGGGGGGGGGGCTGGTTGTCCTCTAATCACTTTCGACTATTAAAAAGGGCACTAGCCTTTTCAATTTTCAATTGAATGAGCCCTTTTTGAAGTTTCTACGAAGTTAATACGACCACCCTTTCTATAAAAGCCTTATATGCCCATAGGGCATAAGTTACAATCCATGCCCTGAGGTGCTGTGGGGGGTAGTCATCCTCAAAAACACAATTTCCAGAACTTTCAACTCCGCTGACCAAACTGCCTATCTCAAAATTTTAATTGGATATGTTAGGAGAAATAATGGGCATAGGGGGGGGGGGGGGGCTGGTTGTCTTCTAATCACTTTTGACTATTAAAAAGGGCACTAGCCTTTTCAATTTTCAATTGAATGAGCCCTTTTTGAAGTTTCTACGACAACTCCTTTTATACGAAGTGCCTAGTCTATAAAAAAAGATTTCATTGTTTTTATATGTTGTTTCCACACCTCACCAGGAAAGTATTTTGCTAGTATATTTCATTACTAGCCCCTTTACTGTCATGTAAGTTCCTAATTATCAAACGTATGCCATATTATGAGCCAGAGTGAAACATTCAATTGATTAGATTTTTTGATGGAATACTGAATGTAGTACGAGTGAAATAGAAAAATGGTCGAATTTTTTTGCGAGGAACCTCTAAGCACATGTTTTGCATAAAAAATTCCGAAATGCTCGTGATACGTATAATCGTCTTTATTTAACCTTCCAAAGACCGATATTTGGTCGGAATTGTAAGACTGGAGGGATGAGAAGGTAAAAAATATAATATTTCATATTTTTTATTTTTTTTATTGTAAGAATCTATTCTATTTAATCTGTTTTAACATTTCCTCGATCTCCTTTTTTTTCAGTTTCCAGTAGCCATAACTTAAAACCTAAATAATTAAATTCGTAAAGAATTTGCACTAATTTCTCTTGGGAACTAAATCTTTATCCTCCTATTTCCTCACTGGTCCGAACTTCTATGACTATTTCCCTACCGTATTCTGAAGTTAGGTCAAGATATGCAAACAGCACTATATATATATATATATATATATATATATATATATATATATATATATATATATATATATATATATATATATATATATATATATATATATATATATATATATATATATATATATATATATATATATATATATATATATATATCTGCAGCTTTTTTAGACCTGAAAGGAGCATATGATAATGTGGATAGGAACCTGTTAATGTTAAACCTGTTATCTTTAGGACTGCCTCACTATTTCGTATTGTTGCTGTGCGAAATGCATAAGTACGTGAAGTTGGTAGTGAAAGTGGCGGGAAAGTGCTCAACTCCGGTGCAATCTTTATTGGGACTAAAGCAGGGATGTGTGCTGTCACCGAAATTGTTTAGCCTTTATTTAAATGATGCCAATGAATTTTTCGTTAAGAACAATGCACCAATGTTATCGATAGATTTGCTTAAACTGTGTTTACTACTATTTGCTGACGACATCGTATTACTGGCTGAAACAAAGGAGAAACTGCAACAATTATTAGAGATTACGGAGGTTTATTTGGAAGAGAAGAAGTTAATCCTTAACACATCGAAGTCAGTGGTGATGGTATTTGGTCGTAAAGCCATGGAAAGTGAAGATGCGAATTTTTTCTTTAAAGGTGAAACTATACCAGTGAATAATGAATGTGTTTATCTTGGGGTAAAGTTTACTAGTAATGGGAAATTCAGTGGGCATCTGGATCTAGCGAATGCAAGGGGGAGGTATATTAGCGGTGAAATAGTGAGGAGTAGTCTTAGACGGGTGAGAGATATTAGAGTACATAAGAGGATTTGGACAAGTAAGATAGTACCGGCGATGCATTATGGAACAGAGATCTGGGGCTATCGGAAGGGTCCAAAACTTGAGGTGGTTATGATGAGATATTATAAGAGGATGTTAGGACTATGGGATTCGTTTAGTAATTTGGAAATCCAGGGGATTTAGGGCTAGTATCGCTGCGATCTATGAGGCTAGTGACCATGGTGAGATATTGGGTTAGGATACTGGGTATGCAGAGATTTACGGTAGCAAAGGCAGCATACTTAGAGGCGTTGAGACAGAATAGTAAAACAGGGTGGCCGGCGGAGATTCAGGATATCTTAGATAAGTGTGGATTAGGGGAATGGTGGAATGAAGGAAAGGGGATTATGGGTATGGAGGAAATAGTAATAAGGGAGGTACAAGAGAGGTTGAAGAACCAAGAAATACAGATATGGTGGGCAAGTCTGGATCGTTCAGGGTCGTTAAAATTGTATAGACAGATAAAGGGTAGTTGGGGGAGGAGGTATTTTGGAAGGTTGGGTTAAGTAGAGAGGATTTGAAGACTTATTTGGATTGGAGGGGAAATGGATTTTTGATTGGGGAGAAAAGAAAGTATCAAGGGAGAAAAGGGGAGAAGGTAGAATCTATTGCTTGTCCTATGTGTGGATCTCAGGATGAAAGTTTAATACATTTTTTGTGTGAATGTGTCGAATTGAATGATTGGAGGCGAGAGATGTATGGTAAAGAAAAATTGAATGAGATATGGATCGTAGATAGAATGAAAGAGACAAATTTCCTGAGTATTAAAAGGATAGCAAGATTTGTAAGGATTGCAGCGGCACATCGGGAGTGGTTTCTTTAAATAGTATTAATTTAATTTAGTTAATTTGTTGTTTGTTTGTTGTTATGTAATTTTCCTATGGCACACGGGCTTTTTCTGGAATAAATTATATATATATATATATATATATATATATATATATATATATATATATATATATATATATATATATATATATATATATATATAAACAAGTTGTTTGTCTGCGGGTCTGTCGAGTGACGTCATGTCATCATGAAGTTAGTTGTCGTCATGTTTGTTATGACGATGACGTCATTAAAAGTATTTAAGAAAATCGTTCAAAGACAAATTTTTAATTGTAAGTAGATCGTGGACGGAAAAATGTTTAATTCTAAAATGACTGAAGAACCTACAATGGCAACAGCCAAGGAAGCTGCTCAAAGAGTCTATTCCAAAAAACTTGCGGCTGATAGAGAAAGTAAGAAAAGAAAGCGTGCCGAGGAATCACAAGAACAGCAAGAAAACAGGCTTGCGGCTAAAGAACGCAAAACCGCGCAGTTAGATGAAAATCCACCTGGACGGCGAGAGTCAAAACATATCAAAACTGAAAATGATAGCGATGATAATTGGGTTTGGGATTTTGACTTGGATAAGGTCATCAATGCCTACCAGATTTTAGTTAAAAAAAAACAAAGGTTCGGCGATATGTATTTCATAGTGACGCTGAAAAATAAAGAAGAAAAAGAAAACTGAAAAAAGAAAAAAGGTAAAAAACTAAAAAAAAAATTAAAAAGAAAAAACACTCAAAGAGAAATTACAGACCGGGACACAAATGACGACCGGGACAGAGGGAATATAAATGACGACCGGGACACTCAAAGAGAAATTACAGACTGGGATACCGGGACACAAATGACAACCGGGACACAGGGAATATAAATGACGACCAGGACACAGGTATTTAAGAATATCGTTCAAAGAGAAATTTTTAATTGTAAGAAGATCGTTGAAAGAGAAATTTCTAATTGTAAAATGACTTAAGAACCTACATTGGCAACACCCGAGGAAGCTGCTCAAAACGAATGTATTCAAGCCGAAGTAGCAGAGTTGATAAAGCGTTATGTTTCAGGTTCTAGGTCCGAGAGGCCCCAGGTTTGAACCTTGGCTTTAGCATTAATACAAAAGAAGAAAAAAACTAAAAAAGGTAAAAACTACAAAAAAAACTAAAAAGAAAATACTAAAAAAACTAAAAAAGCTAAAGAACTAAAAAAAACAAAAAAAGTAAAAAACTAAAAACTAAAAAATAAAAAAAAATAAAAAAAGGTAAAAACTACAAAAAAAACTAAAAAGAAAAGAAACAACTAAAAACTAATAAAAAAACTAAAAAAAAAAAAACTAAAAACTGAAAAAGAAAAAAAAGGAAAAAAACTGAAAAATAAAGGAGAAAAAGAAAACTAAAAGCCGGGACACAGGGAATATAAATGACGACCGGGACACTCAAAGAGAAATTACAGACTGGGACACTGGGACACAAATAACGACTGGGAGATATAAATGACGACCGGGATACTCAAAGATAAATTACAGACCGGGACACCGGGACACAGATGACGACCGGGACACAGGGAATATAAATGACGAACGGGACGCTCAAAGAGAAATTACAGACTGGGACACTGGGACACAAATGACGACCAGGATACTGGGAATATAAATGACGACCGGGACACAGAGAATGTTCGATTAGCAATCACCATCAACAAAGCTCAAGGGCAATCATTAGAATAATGAGGTATAGATCTGAATACGGATTGTTTTTCCCATGGACAATTTTATGTTGCATGTTCAAGAGTCGGTAAACCTGACAATCTATTTATATGCACAGACAATGAGACATCGAAGAATGTGTATATTCGCAAGTTTTACGTAGTTAAAAACATATATATATATATATATATATATATATATATATATATATATATATATATATATATATATATATATATAACGAAAAGAGAAATCTTTTCTCTTTTATCTATATTCACAGGTGGGACATAGGGACATAACTATAATGGCGCGTAACGACTTACGAGCGCGGGGGGGGGGGGGCTTGGGGGGGGCGAAGCACCCCCACCAACTCCACCCCAAAAGCTAGTATATATATATATATATATATATATATATATATATATATATATATATATATATATATATATATATATATATATATATTCTAGCTCTCGTAATGATTCATTCATGAAGTTTTTTTTAAGTAAAAGAAATTTCTACCTTAGTTAAACACTTATTATGCAAACATAATCGGTACTGTGTCTTTCGTTAAGTGTCTAACTAAAGATATTAGCTAATTTCTTACAGTGTTCCTAGGTATTACTTTTTCTTTACGAGTAAGGTAAATTCCTATAAAAAATATTATAACTATATGGACTTGCAGATTTTCTCAAGATAAAGAATTCAGCATTGTCTATGTCGTTTACTTCATTGTCTTGTTTTTTTCTTTTTTTTTTGTGACTATCATTTAGTACTTGTGAAGTAAAAAAAAATCTTTACCTTTGCAATTAACCTTTAAAAATTTTAGTCTTTCACTATCCATTTCTAGTTAATAATTTTTAGATACTAATATCTTCAATTTTTAATCAAACTAATATAGCAAGTCAAAGGAAAGGAGTAATAAAGAGATCAACATCAGTAATCGCTCATCAGTAATATATACTCCATTACAATAGCACAATTTTACTCTGCTATTACTCCGTTGTACAAATTATGCCAACTCTGTTCGAAAATCCAGTGTTCTTTTTTTCAGAATTTCAGTGTCGGATATTGTTATTTCCCTCTGTTAAGGAACAATTGTTTTAGGATTTCGTTTACATCGTGAAGGGTGTGTTTTATTGCCAGTTAATTCAGGGAAAGGAGAAATTACCTTAATTATTCTTTATGCGATACAATTTTATAAATTGAATAATGGTTTTATACGAAAAGAGAGTATGCCATTATTGTGGCCAGTAGGCTTTTTATATCATTGAAAAATTACTATATCCTACATTCAGTTAGCTTCAGAAGTTATGAAATGTCAGCACTGAAAGAAACAGCAGAAATTCGAGATATTTTTGGCGTTGCGCTTAGGTTAATTTGTAAGAATTTTCGTTCAGGATAGGGGACAGGGTCATAAAAAAGAAAAGAAAAAAGAAGCAAAACTGTTCTAATGTGTAATCTCGAAGTTCGTGCCATTTTCTCTTATTTTTACTTATTTTTACTTATTAATTATTTTTATTACATTTTCTCTTATTTTTCACCTTTGCTGATGGCTTTGTTTTCCGTTTTGACTTCATCTTTTTTCTTGATGATTCATTATCCCCCTTTCTTTTTCTTTAAAGTTGGTTATTATCACAGATTTAATCGACTTTATATTCCGATGAAAACCTGGTGAATTATTTGAATACGGTTTGGAGGGTAACTAACTTAGTTGCATTATAGGCCAATTTCGGGCCACAAATTTATTGACTGATTGACTCTGAAGAACTTCTATTTCACCGTCTAAATCATTTTTCACGTTGCTTTTAATTTCTTTCTGCATTTACGCAAGCTTCATTCCAATATATTTCTAAAATAAATTAAAGATGGATAAGGTGATCGAAATTTTACCTGACAAAACTATAAAATTTCCTAAAAAGCATATTATTTTTGGTTACTCCCATAGCGGGAATATTAGATTAGGAAGAAAGGATAAACGGAAAAAAAACTAGGTTTATCGGTTGCTCCCTCCCCCAAAGACTGAAAAAAAATTACATTAAGAATCTTAGCAAGAGAAAAACAAAATCAAAGAAAGAAATAGAATCAAAAGGATATATCTACCTTGCTGCGACTGAGATTGCAGATTGTTTGTACTTTGATTTGGGTATTGCGGATTTTGAGCTGCCATAGAATTGTCTTCTGCAGGTTGTGCTTGCTGTTGCTGTTGATTTTCTTGGTCGTTTGCGTTAGTAATTGTGACAGGTGGCGCCATTGTCTTTGGCCCGCCGCTGTTGTACTCGAGGAGAGAATGGTCAAGAGGCAGGGTTGCCAAATGAGGTGCCAAGCTGTTACGACATGCCTAAACAAAAGGAAGTTATTTAGTAGTCAAAGTTAGAGCACTATTAGCAGAGTAGAAGCTCAATCAATCTCTAAAGCAAATAATACAGCCCAATACCTCCCCAATCCACAACTCCCTCTCCACCAATCAAAACTATAAATAATTTTTAAACTTATACTAAGCTCCAAATATTTTGGGTTAAGATTTTAACATATAATTCCAAAGTAGATCATAGCAAGTACATATTTCATAAATATAGTTTGATTTTCATTAAAGCCAAAATCTCAAATGTTTCTGAACTCACTGATAACAAATATCAGGCTAGATGTAAATAAGAGCGATACAAAGCAAAACATAGCGAAGCTCACTCACTGCATTTACCCAACACCAAACGACCAATAAAAAAAAAAAAAAAAAAAAAAAAAAAAAAAAAAAAAAAAAAAAAAAAAAAAAACTGTCCCATATTTTTTAATGTTGGAACAGACCCACAACATCGGGTAAGATTTCTAAAAATCACCGAAGCATGGGGGTTACACCAAAATGATATGATTATTTGTTGCTTGTAGGAGATACATGCGTAGTTTTTGTATGAAAGTTTACCAAAAAAAAAACTTATCTGTAAAAGAAACACATTATTTTTATTTTCTATCTGGAAAACTGATATTGCTTAAAAGTGAAATTGAAATCTTAGGGCAATCCTATTTCAGACATATTTCACGACTTCTCAGACATAACTGCCCCACACTTTCAAGTTCAAAATTACTTCTCTGGGCAGCAGGATAACAAATTAATATATTTCATGTCTGGGAAAACGCGTTTTTAAAAAGATTTTCTTTGAATGAATTTAATTATGTCTCAGAAAGTACAAGCGCAAATTATTACCTTTTTTTAATGAAAAGAAAACTACATTTCTTTTTTTTCAAATGTTGACCTGATTGGAATTTTTTTTTAGCATTAACTCATAATTCTGTCACAGCAAGTACTGAAACGAGTTCTGGCGAAGTAAATCAATTGGTTTTTCTGCCTTTTCTACTTTTTTTTCAATCGTTGTATATTCTTATACTTTTTCTTATCCGTTTCAGGTGGATCGGTTATTTAGTTTATTTTAATTAACTGGACCAGCAATCAACTCTCACTGGGCTAATCCACATTAGCCGAGTCACAAGTTCTTAACTGACTATTTCATATTTTCTTCAAATTTAGCTGCGAACAGGGGCCATAACTTTTGGCAAGTTTTAGGGATTTTTAGACCTTAGTATGGAACGACTGAAGATCCGGGAACTTCGTCGGAGGATGCTAAAAATGTGCGGAATCACCTATAATAAATATCAAGCTTTATGTTCTATTAATGCATATATCCTCTTGCATTGAAAGGCCTCCTCAGACAGACTAAAAAGGATATTTGACGCTTCTTAAGACCAAATGAATCTTACTTTACATAATCCTTGCAGGTTTCTATTTTCACAATCACCGGTAGTGTTTACCACGATAAAAAAAAGAAGCCAAAATAAGTATTTTCAACCTTTGTACCAGTTTTGGTTTAAACTATTCCTAACAAACAAATAACTTCAATTAAGAATTACCACAAAGAAGAACTGGGACAAAGAAAGCTTGTGCGTCATTTGCACTTTGCTGAAAACCGGATGTATTTTGACTATTATTTTTGCAACAAAAAAAAAAAAAGAATCAAAATACTAATCATTCACAAAGTAAAGAATGACGTTAAAAAACTTCAGCTGAGCTTAAATAGATGCATAGTCGAATTTTTTTTATTACGAAACTTCCATATTCAATCAATCGAACATTGAATGTCCCTTTAATTTTTTTTTGTAAAAATTAAGTCAGATTTTAGTCCACACAAAATGATATGTTGGGAGTGACAGGCTCCAACTGGTTAGGTTAATCTCAGCATATTTTCAGTTTTAACATCATTATTTAATTCTACAACAAAATCTTAGATTTTAATTAGTAAATAGTAAGAGGTTAGATCATACATAAATCAACTTTGCTAGTAAATTATTTTGTAACAATCGAGAGTTTTCCTATGTTGTGGGTCATCATTCTTTAGGGGAAATCAATACTGAATTAATTTTTTTTCTTTAAGTCAATACTGACTTAAACAATAAACAAAAATTATCAAAACTTTTTTTATACATCATTCAGTATTACCAACCCACACATCTTTCCCAACCCATATATTTTAACATGTTTTGGAAAAACCTTTCTTCAACGAGGTTATTACGAGAGGGGGGAGGTGATTTTTCCTTTACCAATGTTCGTGGTTATAATTGGGTACCAAAAAGGTACTTACTTGAGCATAAGCTTTTAACAACGTGGCAACATTAGAGTCTCCAATAGCATTGAACCATTCATCAATTGGTTCTGACTGAAGCTTGGCAAGAGTACTTCGATTCACTCTAAGAATTCCGTCTCTTAAAACTCTGGTGATTGGACGGTGTTTCCCAAGACGGCAATTCTTTAAAATAAAAGAGTAAAAATAAGAAAATTGAAAATTTTAATCAACAAAGTTGATACTTCCCTTAAAAAAATAAATGCTAATTTTCCTACCATAAAGTGAAAATACAAGTTGTCTTTTATAAACATAATAAAGGTGTTTTTGATTACAAGAATTTATAGATGAACTGAGGTCCAACTAGATGGAGGAAATTTTGCAGCAGTCCTGAATGTCGACTATGAAACTGGAACAACTTTCGATGCTCGCGTCACCAGGTTGCGAGTATCTAACAAACATTTATTCTCTGATAGTCCGAGTAGTAGTAGTAGTAGTAGTAGGAATACTAGTAATACTAGTTGTAGTATTGGTAGTAATATTCACAGTAATAGTACTAGAGTGCTTGTAGCAGCAGTAATATTAACATATTGCCTTTGTCGTCGTTTTAAAAATTTAAAAATTAAAAAAATTAATTTAAAATTAAAGCACAATATTCGAAATACATATGATTTTCAATCATATGCAAATTTTGTATACTTTCGAAGTCGCAAGCTGCCCCCCCCCCCCTAACTGTAAAAGCTCTAAAGCTAATTGAATCATTTGCGTTTTATTGAAGGATATATATATATATATATATATAAATATATATATATATATATATATATATATATATACATATATATATATATATAAAATCCTGAATGTCGATTTATGAAACTAGAACAGCTTTCGATGCTCGCGTCACCAGGTTACGATTATCTAGCAAACATTTATTCTCTGAAACATAGCTCATTTATCAACATATGCTAGAAATCGGAGATTTTATCAGGCTTAAGGTGTCTAATAAACGAATATCATCAAAAAAGTTGCTTTAGTTAGGGTTTTATGGTTCCAGAGCATTTAAAAATGTAATTACTTTTGAAAAACTCTAACTGAAAAATTAAAAGGAGGGAAAAGTGATACGGTTCAGGTCTTTAGGCGTTCCAGACAAGAATTTTTCAATATTTCCAGTTCAGAGGAGTTTTTGAACTGGCTGGCTACATCACCTCTAGATAGCAGCATTGACCCTTTAAACCTGTTTTAGGTATAATAATAACCTGAATTAAAACCCCTAGATTACTTTCTGTTGCATTTGGAGCAATTAAAAATGATATCAGGATATCATTATCATAGGTCATATCGAGAACAAACCTAACTCACTAAGAAAATGACCAATACTAAAGAGCGCATGAGAATGTTTGGCTGTGGAATGTTTTTGATGGTCTGTTGCAGTACACTAAGCTGTGTATACTAGTTGTGATTCCACAACGTCTATTCCATATATGGAATAGTAAATACAAGTTTCAAAAACTGATTGTAAACACTAAATTGTATTTGCAGCTAAATTGTACTCATAGTAAAATTAATAGTTGTACAGATTTTGCTGATATTATAATCTTAGTCCTTTAGACATATACTTGATATAAACTATATATCTTTAAAATTATATTCAGAGTAGTCCTAAGTGTTAGAGGGCCACCCGTTCCCTCAATAAAAATTCTTTTTTGTCAGTTTTATGGTATGTTTCATTCTTTAATTTTATGTTGATGCTTCAAAATTTACATTCTTGTTCGAAACTACTTTTTCACAATATGAGGAAAGTTGACACCCCTCAGCAGCCAGATTGCACACTAAATCCAAATATTCCTCTAAATAACGGAAACTTTCGTGATAAATTCCTTCTAAATTTCAATCCGACAGACCCCCCTGAGGAAGCTTAAAAATTCGGACAAAAATAAAATAGAACACTCTGCAAGGCTTCAACCCCACCCCTAGAATCAATGACCTCCTCCCTATAAGTTTATACCATAAAAAACTATTTAATATTGTATAACCATTATTGTCGCTGTACAAACAGTCTATGATAACCACTCATTTTGTATGGATGCGTATTGACTTAGGGCCGGATTTAGAGCTTTGAAGTTTCTAGGCCCAAGTGTCATTGCGAGATTTTCGGGGAAAACTAGAACCTTCGGGATAGTGGAGGCACTGAACAGATCGTAACTGATGAGCCAAAAGTAATGAAAGAAAGGGGTGATACCGAACTCTCAGTTGACATTTTTGGGATACATCTGAAAGTTTATAAGTGGCCAAGAAATGCCTGTTGTTTTAAAATCAGTCAAGTTTTTATCAAGAAAAAAAAATCATTCAATGATATAATTTACTACGTCCCTTGGAGTTGTTCGCCCCTAGGCCCGGGCCTATTGGTAAATCTGAGCCTGGATACACTACATAAATAACTTTTATATAGTTCTAAGAGGGGTGACCATCCCATTATTTTCTTTGCTAGTATCTTGGCTTTATTCAGGCTAAAATTGTCATTTTACAGGACTAAGTTGAAGATATTGGTAGTTCGCTATTGGACCATCTTTTCTGTCGCTTAAGATGGCCACCAGAACTTCCTAATCCTGTTAGAATGTACCCACTCCTTGCATTCTACAAGCAACATTCGGCACGATGATCCCTGATAAAAAGAAAAAAGTAAAAATAAAACGGTCAACAGCATTTCACCAGGAAATACGAAATTTTCGTGTTTTTGTAGATAGAGGCCCTTAGCCACTGCTCTAGAGTTCACAGAAATGATGAATTTGAGAGTGTAGTTTTTATTAAGATTGCATCTATTTTTTAGGGAGTTAACCACTTTTTCTAAAATTACGCAAGTGCAACTGTTTGCGCAGTCACAAATTTGTTTACAAGACGGGGCCCCAAAGTTCCACAACACAAGCTAGATTCCTTACTTTCTTCATCTATAACGTGTTATAGCTAAATTAATTATTCTACCACTCAACTAACCTCGTAAGTGGACGAAACTTCCTTAAAAAACATTTTTACACATGAAACTAAATACTCGGAATCTGGAGTAACAACAACGTATGCAACGTCCCTCTGAGCAGCATAGGGCTCTAGTGTGAGTCGCTCCCAATATAAAAAAGAATGAGGACCAACACAAATCCAGTCACGATCAAAGCCACACAGAACCAGAGGAATGGGAAGTGCTTCGCAGTTGTCATCAGTACCTAAAAGAAAGGAAAATTTGCTATATGGAACAGTATATATTTAATTGCCTAACAAGAGCCAATAGAATTAATGCAAATACTGGTTTTAAGCAATGAATAGAGTTAGAGTAGCGGGATATACCTGCACATGGGAGAGCAAGAGAAAAAGGTCTACCCTGGAAGATTGGTACAAAGAAATTGCCACTCAAAAGACAGATGATACTTGTCTGAAATTTACTTTTCAGCCCTTGTCAAAATTTTGGTGAAACAAATTTAGGGGATAAGAATTCTCCTCACCTATCTCATCCTGAGAATCACAACATATTTTGAAAAATACCTTTTTTGGACTTTGAAAAAAGAAGAAGAAAACAACATTTTGCCCACCCTGATGATGCCATCTAGGTTCCAACCAGGAGAGTCTTCATAACATTTTATTAGTTTAGCTGTATGTACTTATGGATACAGAAAATGGCAAAAGGAAAACATATTAACTTTTTAATAGTTAATAAAAATATAATTACAAAAAGATAATGGACAGGATAGGGTTTCCCAAAAAACTCCTAATTTAATAGTGTACTGTAGAGCCAAGAGTACAAACAAAATGACACATTTTGTTCAACATAAGAAATCAAATGAAATGTTGTAAAAAAAAACAAAACAAAAAACAACAAAATAAAAATAAAAGGACAATGAAGGTCAGTTAAAGCACAAAAATAAAGAGAAGAACTCTATTAAACTGACTTAAACACTTCTTCGCGGTTTTAATAATGCAACGAAGAAAATAAATTAACTTATACAGGAAAGGAAAAAAAAAGTATTAGGCTAGTACTTAAACAAATTAAATCTATGTTTGAAAAGTTTTGTCATAATTTTTAACAAATGTACTCTACGTTATTTAAAAATATGATCATAAATCAATATAATCAAATTTTCATCTTATTACTCCTAACATGTTAACTAAAAACTCTAGTGCATCTCATCAATGTTTATAGAATCGAATAGCAATGTCATATAATGATATACATGTTCTATTTGAAACGGCTTTGGCTTAAACTACCTAAATAACAATTAATGAAGTATTGTGACTTCCCATTTTTATTCAAACAGAAAAGAAGCTAATCTATTTCTAATTTTAAACATGCTACAATACAAGATTTCTAACAAAGTTGCTAAAATTTCTGTTTTAATTTTAGACAACCTTTCAAAATGTCAAGACAACATTGTCAACCTTTGAAATTGTGAACATTGTCAAGTCAATGAGCTTTCCATCCTCAAAAGATAGTTTTTCTTCCCAGCTATGAAACAGATGGGGTCTACAGTTCTTCCAAAACATATTTTCATTACAATTATCCTTTGCTTATGATGCAAATAAAATTTCCTAGCACATTGGCTTGTTTTACGTACCCCCCCCCTCTAAGTATGTTTGTTGTTTAAATGCAAAACTCAGAGTATATTTATGGTGTTCCAAATATTAATATTCATACCTTTGGCAATAATTCTATGAAACTGACGCCACGTTAAGGGTCCCTGAACAGTAAATCCAGCCTCCCATAATCTTGGAGTCCTTCTTTTTTGAGTAGCTTCCTGCAGCAGAGGTTGTAAACACTTCATCACTCTTAACACATCCTGACTACAAGAAGCAGTAACAGTCTGCACATGAGGCCACCGGTGCAACGGTTTGGGCTGCGTCTTTTCTGGCCTTTGATAATAAGGATCATATCGACCCATATATGGGTCTGGTCCTATTCTTGCCTGCTCCATAACCATCTGCACTATTTCACAGCCATCAATAAACTCTAAATGATTCAAAATCCTTTCAACAACGGGAGATTTGGTCGATAAGGAACATAGGCTATTACATTCATTTAACACAACATTACACTGATCTCGTATCAAGTCAATTAATGTCTGTCCAGGATGGTCAATCACAACTGGGTTGTCACCAGTCGTCTGATTGCTCAGAGGAAAACCACAATCACTGAACAATTGTAAAGCTTCTTTGGGCGGTAGTTTACAAAGGGTCTGAATTAGATTTTGCAGGGGTATTTTACGGTTATTTGCTGGATCATAGGTATGTTGAACCCCACATATGTCACTTTCGTCTTCATAAAACAGACCAGATCTTAAAGAGGAAAAAATAGAAGGTTAGTCAATGCATAAATAGAATTGAAGATGAGAGTAACAATTTTTAAAACACTCAGAGCTGATACAAGAGGTGACAAAAAAAAAAGGTATTGTGATATTTATTTGACATATAGTTCTGGTTCTAATGTACATTACTAATGTAAAATATGGTTCATTACTAATGTATAATGGTTCTAATGTAAATTATTCATAGGAATTCTAAAAGAGCCTAACCAGCCACATACATTCCTGACTATTCCCTGGCTCTTGGATAAAGTGGAACAGAAAACGAGGAAATTAAAAAAAAAAAACAAGTGTTAAAACACAAACATTAGTAGAAATATACAAGCACATCTAATATTTTACGAAAGGTCCTAAAATTTTTTGAATTTCTAAGAACATCTTTAATTATTTATAAACAAAAATCTAAAAAAAACTGTAAATACCAGGTAACCCTATATTAAGCAATCTTCATGAATATTTTCAGTTTGGGTCAAATAAACTTCATACGATTAAAAGCTCTCAGCATCACTTACAGTACAGACTCAACGAGCAATAGTAAAAAATGATTAAAAGCTCGAAAATTCTGCCCACATGGAATCTAACCTTGGTTTTTCAATGTAATATTACTGACACCTAGAGACTTTATAGTAACGTAAGTCAGAAATGTAAACTAGTGTCCCATAACAGACAGATTAAACAAGAAAAGAAGAATCATAAGCCACAGTATTACTGAATAAGAATAAAACAAACATCGTTTATGTTGTGTTTTTTTATGTATAACATAAACAAAGATCAGAAAATACTGATCTAACTGAAGGACAAAATTACTACAGATAAAAAGAAGAAGGCCTACAAAACAACTTGTGTTGTCCCCCTGGATTCCAATCTCCAAGCTCCTAACTTTACATCCTCCCAATTCCTCATAATATGTTCTCTAAGCCTTTTCCCACACAATCTAAGGAAAACATTAATTTTTATTAGCCCATCTGTATTACCAAAAAGAACATGCTAATTTAACATTCATTTATAAGATGTGATCCAATCTCATCCAACAATTTCTTTCATTATACAGAGGGAGTGAATTCCTTGCATTAGAGAGACAAAGGTCATTTTTTTTTGGGGGGGGGGGGTAGGTGTCATTCATAATTTTCAATTCTTATCAAAAGATTCTCTCAAAACATGAAATTGTCTCCAAACAATGCAATATGTTAGAAGTTATTATAATTTAATAGTGAATCGCTCTTTTAAGTACAATTAACGAAAGAAAAGAAAAGCAGAATAATAACTTGAAAGCTGACATGTTTCCAAACTGTTATTATTCACTGCCTCTCTCTCATACTGAGAGAAGTTTGTCAGTCATTCCTTTTGAACTCAAAGTTATCTCAAATAAAAAGTACAATAAGATAAAATTATATGTTAGTGTTCTTTTCTAAGTCTACCAATAGTAATAAAACCCACTACGAGGTGATAAAGATAAAATTCAGTATTTATGGCACAATAAAGCGAATCGGATACAGTCAACGTTTTGGAGAGTGGGAGGTGGGGTTTTTGAAAGATCTAACGTGCGCAAAAGCATAATTTTAGGTAATAATTTTCTAATTTTTTTTTGCAGATGAATTCTTCAGAACCATTCTTAGTGGAAAAGAGGCTCAAATTTACGATACCAGGATTTTTGTGACAAAAAAACATGAAAAAGCAAGTGTAACAGCAATGTTTGAGCCCAAATAACCTTTCGTTGAAGTCTGAACCTTAAACTCCCAACTCCAGAGAAACACTAGTTAAGCGCACCCATGTAGTTAGTAAGGAAATACTGATATCTGCCCCTCCCCCCTCCAATAAACTCTATTCAGATCGAAGAAAGGAAGAAAAAAAAGGTCACAAATGTTGTAAGGACAGACTTACCCAGAGGCTAGCCTTCTGTTCACTAAGGCACTAAACCCACAATCGCAAACTATGGCATCGTCTTCCGTTGGGTTCTTTTTTAAAGCATCTGGAAGGTATAGGGCGCTATCACGGCCCTTTATATTGCCCACTAGATTGGGACCCGCATTGCACACACATAACGAACAACTCTCAAAATTATGGTCTCTAAATACATTTAATAAAGAGTCACTAAGTAAAACATTCACTAACAGGGCATTAGCATGTAAAGTGGGCATTCCCGTTGCGTGACTATTTCTCTGAGGAGTGAACGGGGATGGCGATATGGGAGACACACCAGGCCTTGGAACAAGAGGAATTGGAGCTCTGTAAATAGAAAATAACAAATTAGGTCAATCACAAAAAACTTCAATTAGATTATAATCTAATGATTATAAATAAAAGATCACGACATCGCGGACGAACCAGACGAAAGAAGAAAAAAGTTTTCACCATAAGCGAAATAAAGGTTTTCTGTCTTTTCGTTTGTTACATCAGATATGTAGTAAAAGCTGCTGTTTTCACGTTTCCATAAATATACTAGTTCATTAGAAGTCCAGAAACCACTGTAAAAATTTATGGAAAGAAAGTAAAATAATAATAAAAGCTCACATCAAAGCTTCAAAAGCTAATAAAAGCTTCAAAAAAATTTCTTCAAAAGAAATATTTAGTTTCCACATTAAATTCCAACATTTCCTAGAATTTCCTATAGCTTTTAATACATTGCATAAATTGAAGCGTTACTCATTTCTATTAAATAAAAAAAAGGAGAAAAACAGGTAAGCACCCCTCAGTCCTCGCTCTTAACATACAAATGGTAGTTGGCGCTTTACGTCACAGTTTTTGAGGATAGATTGCATCGCGTTGACACATTCGTCCCTAGATCTTTCATCCTCGAAACGGTTATTAAGTAGTTATGTTCTGAACAAACTCTGCCACAAAATATATAGCTTCATTCACTAACTATAATACTTTTCTTTAAGTTTTAGTTCTTGTTAATTTATAGAAGAGATAGTCTAAAAATTATTTGAACTTTACGTAAAACCAGATGTAAAGTTAACAAGTGCCCAAAGGCCTATATTTCGAAGGAAAGAAAAAGAAGAAGAAAAAAGCAGAACAGAGGCTTCTCAAATAATATGAACAACTCCAAAAAAGAATTTCCCACTCATAGCTGAATCTAAATTTGAAAGTCAGAAGAGCATATTGCTGACTGGTTTTCTTTAAACCATCAAAATCCATGCAAGAGCGTTGACTAAGTAGAATGACGTGTCTCATACACATCATCTACAGTTTTTTTTCTCTCTTGGATACTTGGTAGAGAAGGGAAGATCCCTTGCCACTTTGCACTGAAGATGTGGTCGGAGATACTAGGGGCTTATTTGAGCGGTAATTAAAACTAATAGTACCCTTCTAAGAGTCAAAAGAAATCGGCGAAAAATCAACCCCTCTACTGTATCTTTTTTACCTCTAGACATCCTTTGAAAAAGGGACTTATTCGAGCAAACATTAAAAGGTAAGGTACCCTTTTAAGCGCCGAAAAACACTAGTAAAAAAAAACAGATGGTCTAATCTGTATTGTTTACATTTGAACCCCCTTCCCTCACCTGGTAATGAATCCAAATTTTTAGCCTAACATTTTACTGAGAATGATACGATTCCGAAAATTAGCCTTCGGAAGCACAACCAAGAAAAGCAAAAGAGCCCTGAGATTCGTGCATTCTTCTCAGGTACGTTTTGTTAGAAGCAAGAGGGATGCAGAGCCTTGTTAAAATCGGAATCCTGCTAAGTATTCATATTTAAACGATGGTAGATAAAATTATGTCCGGGAGCAACGGAACACCAGCGTCACTCCGCAACCTCCTGTTTGGTGGAAGGTAGACAGGTTACAACAGGTTGAAACCAGAATCGTACAAGGAAAACAAGTTTGAAGTTTGAAAACTATTCTAAGTTTGAAAACACAAACGAGTTTAATTCAAACTGTAGAACGAATTGCTGCAAAAAACACACACCCTGGCTCCTGTGCAAAAACAAGCCAACATTAAGAAGCAGACTGATTTGGAGCAAAACTCGGTGCAAAAACACTCAGAGATCAACACTGTGTGTGCAACACATCGGTTACGCGATGCAAACACGACTAAGGTCCTGGCCCAGTCCAGAAACGAGCAAAGTGTAAGCTACGGACAAACTCGATGGACAGTTTGTACCTTGTTTACACAAAAATCAGACAAATATTTTTAACTTGTCTGATTTGAAACATCGAAGTGAGAAGCTACTCCTACATTCTATACCAGACGTCAGCATTTTAGCAGTACGAAAGGCATAGGGCACTTCATTTGAATCGGGATCACACCAAGACTATCAGTATGCATGATTGGAAAACACTATTGGGCCAGCTACCCATCCCAATCCCCCCCCCCACCTCTTGCATTTCGGCAAAAAATAAGCAGTTTTTTTTTTCTTTGGCTAATGGAACATTAGAATGATGATTTAAAGACGTACACGCTTTTTATAACTTTTGAAAAAAAAAAGCTCCAATCCACTTAAAAATTACGGGATAAGAACCTTGATTCCATGTGTTAAAACGACGAATTTTTGACTTGCATTCTGAAAGTAAGTGCCCAGATCCGCTTGATATTTGATTGATTCCTTGCTACTGCCAGGCAGATTTCCCCAATGTATTTTATGGCTTTGTTCGGTAAATGTGCTAACAGGCTCCTTAATTTCGAAAACTTCCCAGACTATGAAACTTAGAAGCCTACTAGCTCTGGACAACATAAATATAGTTCAGTACTCTAGCCTTTCTCGGGGACAGTCTCTTTGGGCATATGTAAACCAAATTTTAAGTGAGGCTCAACACTTTAGACTTCTCAGTCAGTTGCCCAGCAAGTTACCACAAAGGCTACCAATTTCAGACAAGTCAATCACAAATGTCTTAAATCCTAAATTTGGCACTAGTCTACGACCGGCTGGCTCAACGGCTTCACACCTCAGCCCTTTGGTAGGGGCAGCAAACCTACCCCTCAGTAGTAAGTGCGCATTCTTATGAGTTTATCTCCTTGTGTTTGCACTATGTGATTAGAGACAATGAGTCCCTAACTCCTCCAATCCCATCCGTTTCAGCGCCAACAGAGCAGTTTCTTCACTGATATCTCTATAATATTTGCAATTTTACCTTAACACGTAAATTGATTTTATCACTTTATCTAAAAATTTAGGCAAGAATTTAATTCAGATCTTTAAATGAAATATTCGTATATCAAGTCTAGAGCAAAAAAAAACAAAAAACAATATTACTTTCAAAAATAAACTCAATTTGCTTAAATACACCAAAACAGTATTGCTTTAATATATTATAAATGATCTAAAAATGAATTTAGTGAAACACATTAAAAGCTGTTAAAATTCTTCGAAATTTTCCAATAAAAAATTAATATCACTATACGCCCTTCTTAATTAAAACACGTTAGTAAATTTCTTGAATTTTCTTTGCAATACCCAAATAAAAAAAGTGATTACAAAAATTTTTAATTATTTTTCTATAAATTTTAGTACAATCCATAAGTCCAATTCTACAACCTGTTGGTAAAAATACTTCACAAGTTTAAAACAGAATATAAAAAGATTGAATATATATATATATATATATATATATATATATATATATATATATATATATATATATATATAAATGACAGAGTAAGATACGTTACACTCCAAGATGTCCGAAAAATGGCGACAGACCTATAAAAGGCCAAAAGTTCTGCAGATTCATAAGCTGTATGATTAAAAATCCCCCTTCCCACCCACAAAAAATTTCTTAGAAAAAGTGTATCAGCAGTTATAGCACAAAATTACAGTTTTTGAAAAATTTTGGTTAAAAGATTACAACTTCACCACAAATTTAAATTTCTATCCTCATCGTAGTTTTTAAAAAAACACTTACAAAACATTGCAAAATATTCATTAATCGCTACAAGATAATTCGCTTTGTCTGTATGTAAACTCCAGTTTTTTCAGGGGAAGAGCGAAGGGATGGGGAACCCAGTTCTCACAAGAGTATACTCTATAATTCTTTTTGTACGCCTATCGCCTGCCACGCTTTGCTGCTAATTAGCACATATTAAAAGACCGTCAACTGAAAAGTGAGCAAAAATTAATTTCAAAATGCGCAGTAAAAAAAATAAAAATAAATAATAAAAATAAATAAATAAAGGAAACCGAAAAACAATATTAAAACTAAACACGACCAGAAACGAAGTCACATTACAATTAAATTAAATGCCGCCCTTCCAGGAATCTTTTCTATTTTTTATTTCTGGGGATATTTAAAACCCTTGATTCAGTTTCATTAGGCTAAAAAAATAAAATAAAAAAAATAATAGTGTGTTTCTTTTCGATCCATCCCCTTCAAACGTATATAAATTAACTGGCTAATCATTATTTGTTTGCTAGTGAATTGAAAAAGATTCGTATTTTTATTTTTCTATGTAAGCCAAATAAAAAGCACAGTTTCAAATACATTCTGCTTTCAGCAAAACGCAAATGACACTTTAGCCATTAGGAGGTTTGAGGGAGTGGTAGCCCCACTCCTGTTTAAGGTAATTTCTGTTCCTGTCTAATTTTATTCATAGCAGATTCCGGTTTGCTTCCGGTTTCAATAAAACTTTTTTCCATCTTTTAGAAAAACTTCTTTCGGTAAACTTTATAAAAAGTTAACTAACTCATCAAGATCCTATTGGACCTAAGAGCATAACACAGAAGTGTGAAAACAAATAATTACTATGTTACCTGACTGGTAAGCTTGGCGGTCGATTAAACTGTCGCATCTGCCTCGGTTCAGGAACATATACAAATTCTTTGGCTAATACAAGCGGAGGCAGTCGAGAACTAGGCAAGTCCAACAATGGACTATACGTGTCAGAACTGACGATATATGATACAGGAAAAGGTCTATATACAAAATCTTTATCCAATTCAATGTAGGGACTTGGAGGTGATCCAACATCCATAGGGGATGGCAGTGGGTGTTCATGTGAGGGAGGCGTCGGAAACATTTTCGAGAGTTCGGCAGGACCCAGGAAGCCACCAGGAGAGGCCATTGCTGTCTTTGCAATGATCAATTTTGTCTCTTCACAGACGGATTCTATAAAACAAAACAAGAAAATCCATAAGTAAATAATAGTTGCAACACCCATTAACAAGCAACGTTTGAAAACTTGAAATGACTTAAATAGAATACATATAAACCTAAAACTTTTACTTTGCAAGAAAGGATCAGTGGTTAAGCGAATCTTGAAGCTGAGTCATTTAAACTCTTACTTTCGGTTATTATTATGGGAGACCAATAGCAAGTTATCCGAGTAATTTGCTACGGTATGTATGAAAGCTTTCTAGCCAAAGGCGAGAAATATAACAAAAGACAAACCCAGGCTCATTCGATTCACTCGAATTCAAACTGTAAGGGAATGAAGTGAAAAAGGATATTGAGCATTTTTAGACCCATTCAACAACTGCTGATATTCCTCGACGAGTGCACGAACTAGTACACTCATAAATCCCTAGTACACTAGTACACTCATAAAAATAAATCCCTCTTTCTCAACCAAAATTGTACTAACCATTTTCTGTTACCTCGCGGAAAAATAATTGTTAATTAGCACATATTTAAATTGGGCAAACAATTTAGAAGCGGAAATACAAATATAGAGAAGATTTAAAACAACATTTTAAGCTATAAAACAAGCTTAAAATGGAATAAAATATATAATGCAACTAACAAGAAATCACATTTTCATCTTAAGAGTATGACAATACTGGCTGACACAGTTCTAACAGAGCAAGAAATACTTCCTTCTGACGATTGCGGTTGGTAGCCAAGAGGTAGCCAAGAGATGACACTAAATGGGGCCCCTGTAAATGAAGCTATAAGTTTAGTACCCTTCCTTCATGAACTTGGGGGATTTGGCCCAAATCTTTTTGAGATAAAGAAAAACGGCCAGGCTAAAAGACGAAGGAGGAACTAAGCTTGAGTGAATAACGTGCCTCCTCCTTTTAGTGTGTTTTTGTATTTGCGAATAAATCTTCGAAAACTTAGTTAAGAATATATTTTCCAGCTTTTGAAATCTTATCTCTCCCATTGAAAATTTTTTAACAAACAATATTTTATTTTTAAATTAAGTACTGAAAGCCTTTAGGAAAACATATTATTGTTATAATCAAGCATTTGCTTGAGAATGATACCTTATTGATACATGCATTGGTTCTTAGCAAATGAATAGTTGCAAAAAAACTATTTTGTTTATTACTATTGTCCTAAAACAGAAACCAGAAAAGTGACTGAGAAAATAGCAATAGTTTTTTTTTTCTTAAGAACATGAAGAGAAAAAAGAACAAAAGAATTGTGAAAATGTATAAACTGTAATTTGCGCTATGCAAATAATAAGAGTATCAAACTGATTATTACAAGCACACAAGAGTAGTGTTTCAGGAAATTTCCAAAAGCCTACTTTTCGCGTTTTGAGGAAAAAACAAGAGCTAAGAGCTCATATGGCACTTGTGACGAGGTCGGAAGAGCCGAGAGCTCATATGGTACGAGGTCGGAAGAGCCAAGAGCTCATTTGGACGAGGTCGGAAGAGCCGAGAGCTCATATGGTACGAGGTCGGAAGAGCCAAGAGCTCATTTGGCACTTGTGAGAAGGTCAGAACCTAAAGTTAAACTTTATAGCACAAGATCCTTCTAAATATCAAATTTCATTAAGATCTGGTCACCCTTTCGTAAGTTACAAATACCTCAATTTTCAAAATTACCTCCCCCCTCCCAATTCCACCAAAGAGAGCAGATCCGGTCCAGTTATGTCAGTCACGTATCTTAGACAGGTTTCTATTCTTCCCATCCAGTTTCATCCTGATCTCACCGCTTTAAGTATTTTCTAAGATTTCCGGTCCCCCCAACTGCCCCCCCCCCCCAATTACGTTTGATCCGGTTGAGATTTAAAATAAGATATCAGAGTTACGAGGTCCTTCTAAATATGAAGTTTCATGAAGATCCGATCACTCCTTCGTAAGTTAAAAATACGTTATTTTTCTTATTTTTCAGAATTACCCCCCCCCCCCCGCAATTGAGCGGATCCGTTCCAATTATGTAAATTACGTATGCAAGACTTTTGCTTATTTTTCCAACCAAGTTTCATCCCAATCCCTCCAATCTAAGCGTTTCCCATCATTTTAGGTCTCCCCACCCCAAACTTCCCCCAATGTCACCAGATCCGGTCAGGATTTAAAATAAGAGCTTTGAGCCACGATATCCTTCTAAAAATCAAATTTCATGGAGATCCAATCACCCGTTCGTAAGTTAAAAATACCTCATTTTTTCTAATTTTTCAGAATTAACCCCCCCCCCCCCCAACTACTCCAAAGAGAGCGGATCCGTTCCGTTTATGTCAATCATCTATCTAGGACTTGTGTTTATTTTTCCCACCATGTTTCATCCCGATCCCTCCACTCTAAGTGTTTTCCAAGTTTTAGGTTCCCCCTCCCAACTCCCCGCCCCCATCACAAGATCTGGTCGGGATTTAAAATAAGAGCTCTAAGACACGATATCCTTCTAAACATCAAATTTCATTGAGATCCGATCACCCGTTCGCAAGTTGAAAATACCTCATTTTTCTAATTTTTAAGACTTACTCCCCCCCCCCCAACTACCCCAAAGAGAACAAATAAGTTCCGATTATGTCAATCATGTATCTAGGACTTGCGCTTATTTTTCCCATCAAGTTTCATCCCGATCCCTGTACTCTAAGTGTTTTCCAAGATTTTAGGTTTCCCCCCTCCAACTCCCCCCAATGTCATCAGACCCAGTCGGGATTTAAAATAAGAGCTCTGAGACACAATATCATTCCAAACATCAAATTTCATTAAGATCCAATCACCCGCTCATAAGTTAAAAATACTTCATTTTTTCTATTTTTCCCAATTAACCGGCCCCTACTCCCCCCCCCCAGATGGTCAAATCGGGAAAACGACTATTTCTAAATTTAATCTGGTCCGGTCCCTGATACGCTTGCCAAATTTCATCGTCCTAGCTTACCTGGAAGTGCCTAAAGTAGCAAAACCGGGACTTTAGGTTTTCCCCCTCCGACTCCCCCCAATGTCATCAGATCCGGTCGGGATTTAAAATAAGAGCTCTAAGACACAATATCATTCCAAACATGAAATTTCATTAAGATCCAAATACCCGCTGATAAGTTAAAAATACTTCATTTTTTCTATTTTTTGCGAATTAACCGGGCCCCCACTCCCCCCCAGATGGTCAAATCGGGAAAACGACTATTTCTAATTTAATCTGGTGCGGTCCCTGATACGCTTGCCAAATTTCATCGTCCTAGCTTACCTGGAAGTGCCTAAAGTAGCAAAACCGGGACAGACCGACAGACCGACAGACAGACAGACAGACAGACAGACCGACACAATTGGCGACTGCTATATGTCACTTGGTTAATACCAAGTGCCATAAAGAAGGCAAAATTCTACTTCAAAATAAGATTTTGTGAGACATTGCCCTTCTTAGACTGGCAACTTTATTCATTTTCATGTACTTACCAGAAGGCTTGTTTGATCCTGGTGGGGTGGGAGGAATTGGATCACTGCCATCAGGAGTATCATCTTCAAACATGTTGTCCAAGTCACTATATGAAGGCTCAAGCCCCTTTAAAGTATACAGCTTTGAGTCATCTTCTTCCTAAAATGAAAAATATTTTTCGGTTGGCTGTAGTAATAAAGCCTGAGGTACTTGAACGAACGGACAGAAGGACATGGGCTTAGGAGGCTGAAGAAAATCACCCAGAGGACTATCAAAGTACAATACATTATCTCAAGTTTTACAGAACTAACCATTCTAACCAGCAAAATCTATGGCATAACACAGAAATCACCCATTCATGAGAGTAAATAAACTAAATCTTCTATGAAAAATTTCAGGGACAAGAAAAAGGAAAATTACTTACACGAAAAGGTTCTTTCCGTTTAACACCTCGCTCTTCACCTTCCTGCTGTGATGAAGGCCGTACTTCGTGAAATTCTCCATCGTCTGGTCCTACTCGAGCGTCTATGGCTATTTTTCCTTCGGGGTGCATGTCTTGATACCTTAAGCTCTTCACAGGATGATTTAGCCTAGACATGAAAATAATTTTTTTAATTCCATACCAAAACAGCACTTCCTTGATAAAAAGAGCGAGAGAGCGTAAGAGCGAGAGAGAGAGAGAGAGAGAGAGAGAGAGAGAGAGAGAGAGAGAGAGAGAGAGAGAGAGAGAGAGAGAGAGAGAAATGAAAAATGACAAAATCTATCAAAATTAAAAGCAATATTTAACGAATAAGAGATAGATGAAAGGTAATAACCTGAGCGGGATAATACAAACATCATAGTATGGAAGAAAACAGACATGAATTCAAAATTACTAGGTAGAGGGTAAAACTTGACTTTGTGAGCAAATTATTATTTGAGGCATGAGGATTTACATTCATCTCTCATTTTCTTTTTTTTTTTAATAATATATCTGATATGCTAATGGGTCACTTGGATTGCCTGCCTATGGTACATAATTTGTTTTTGTTTTTTTATTTAAAGGATATCATTTTTCAATATTCACCTAAACTTTTCCCCTAAGTTTTCACTACCTTTCGGTTCAAGACTCCGATTTTTCTCTCGTCTTAGTCTTATCCTTATGGTTTTGACAATTCATTATAATTTTTATTAAAATATTTTCCATGGCGAAAATGTATTGTTTCTCTCTTACGAGCCGTATAGGACGTTATATGATCTTTCGCTTGACTTGTTGATTTTTATGAGAAATATAATTATATTATTCTTTGAAGAAAAGGTAAAATGGTTAGATTTGCGCATCTTCCTATCTGTTGAATCCCTTTTCTTGAAATATAAATGAAATACCATTAAAATAACTACAATTAATATCCACTACAGTCAATTTCCCTTAAACTACATCATATACTTTTGGAATTTAAAAGAAGGGTCTATAAATCAAAATGTCCTAAAAAAAAAAAAAAAAAAAAAAAAAACACTTTAATTCACAATAAGAAGAATATTGCCATGAACAGATTTAATATTGTATAGGAAAGCAAATCTAAAGTTGCATAGTTTTTCGTGAAATTAAGCAAGAAAAACAGAAATGTGTTTTTTTAATGAAAGCAACCGGCAAGATTAAATACTTAGGAATATGCTTCTTTTAAACACTTTATTCCCTGTCCCAATTAAAGGTTATACTAGAGGTTATACTTATATTTCTACATTTCATTCAATTAATGGATTATTTATAAAGAGAGATGAGGTTTCTGACAACTGAATCCCCCACTACTGATACAACAGTATGACTTCACAATATGCTAACAGTTTATTCGAACACAAAAGGTTCAATGCTAAATAATGTATCCAAGCCTAAATTTTAAACTTCTATCTGTTCAGAGCACCACGAGCTTTAACTAACGGATAAATTATGTATTAGTGAAAAAATTATCTTTGTAATGGTAAATACTCAAAATCAACAAAAACAACAGATTCTTTCTATCCTAAATTCCCCCTCAACATTAGATTCCGTCATTCTGCTAAGAACAGAACAAGTGCTTCGCTTTACCAGGATTGCTACCATGACCACAATATAGTTAAAAATGATTACTCACCAGGCTTTCGTAACTCCGTAGTCATAAAGACTATTTAAGGATGGCTCATTATCTGCGTCCGCATCCAGTAGAGGTTCAACGCTAGCTGGCTTGTTTTCAGCCGGCTGTACGGATCTCGGAGTGAAAGGATCCTTACCAAGGTTACTCACAGGCGACTGGTGTACGTTGGACGCAGAGTTGACAAAATCATATGGTGTTGCTTTGGATTCAACTGAGGCTGGAGGTTGCTCTACACTATGTACAGCCTGTGGCGAAAGCATAGGCATTGAACGAGGTCCAGCACTGTATGGGGAAGGACCCACACTACATGCTGGGGATTTTTCCATAGGCGGCTGAAAAATATATGTACATAAAAAAAAGAGAACAAAAAAGGAGAGCCTAAACTATTTCATATTTCTTTTATTCTTCATTTTCAGAAGAATCCTTATAGCATCATAATCACTTCAATAATTGTTAAAATCCCAGGATTTGGAAGCATATGCTATTTAGATAATTAGATACAGAAAGATAGAGAGAAAGAGAAAGAGAAAGAAAGAAAGAAAGAAAGAAAGAGAGAGAGAGAGAGAGAGAGAGAGAGAGAGAGAGAGAGAGAGAGAGAGAGAGAGAGAGAGAGAGAGAGAGAGAGAGAGAGAGAGAAAGAGAGAGAGAGAGAGAGCTTTCGTTTGTTGATACCACAGCAAACGTGTGGTTTAATGAGAGCACACAACAATATGGTTCCCAATATAACAGAAAACGCCCAAAGACCAGCACCAGTGTCCACAGAAACATTAACGTAAACGAAGCCAGATCGTGATTGAAAATAAAATTTGATTTTAACCAAACTATAAAAAACAAATCAATGACCAAAAACTATGAAATAGAACTCATCAGAAATTAATTACTAGCCACAATAGTTTTCACCAAATATTCATATTTTACAAACAATATGGAAAACTATAAGTTTAAAGAAGTTGACAGAAACCGTAAAAAGTAGAAAGTTTTTAATAAGGAGGGCTGTTTATTTTTCGACAACTCTTGATTGCTTCTCCTGAGAGGATCTGGGCCATTATTCATTTAATGGAGCTTTGAGAACCTTAGCCCCCCAATTTTTAGAGACAATTAAAAAGCGTTTTATTTCCGGGAATGAAAGTGAGACCCAAGCCTACCCCCCCCCCCCCCCCCTGCGTATGTCATCCAGATAATAAACTACTGCCACGCATCAATCAGAATCACCAAAAGGGATTGGTCATATCTCTGGATCCCAGCCTCAAAGGGGCCCAGAGCGATATTCTATTCTTTGATGAGAAAATTCGTATTCCATAACGTTAAATTATCCGTTTTCTGCTGAATAACAATTTAAAATTCATAAGATCTGCCATCAAGATTTTTTTAGAAAATTAATGCGATAGTTTACAGCCCAAAATATTCATTGCAGAATAACAAAACGTTCCCATTGAACAAGTCATGGTAACATTGCGAGTAATTCTTCGGTTCCAATACCCAGGACTATAGCAACAGCCTGCCAGAGATCTAAGTTTTCTGATCGACCCATCTTTTTTTTTAAAGTTTATCTCAATGTCTTAAAATTCTGTTATTTCTAGAAGAAAATTCCGATGCGGTAATTCTTGTTTGGGAGCCATTAAAAAGAATGGAGGGGAAATCTTGGCTCTCTATGGCCCTGGCTATAAGTATTTACCGCTTACTTTCAATGGCACTATTGATCACATTTTCTAAGACATTGACTATTCACAGAAGGGAGACTTTTTTTTTTATTTACAAGGAGGATAAATACACATGATAATAATATATACACACCTTCATTCCGGTTTTCACATAGGTAGGAGCCAAAGGAACAGTCAGTTTCGTAGGTTCTACTCCCCCAGAAGGTCCAACAGTAGGCGAAATTTGAGATTGATTTGCCTGTCGCTTGTGGAAAGTCAATTTCGTTCGAGCTTGAGACGAGCCGCTAGTGACTTGACTATTCTTTCGTTTACTAAAAGGAAAACAGATAATAACAATTGCCGAATTTGATTAATTCATACACACAACGTAAAGCAAAACTACGGATTGCTCAATCACGTCTGACCAAACTCTCTGTTTAGTGCTGTCTCTTTTCCATGAAGAATAAATATAAGAAAGTTTTAATAATACCAAGCAACAAAAAAGTAAAATTATGATTTGTTAAGTAATATCTTACACCACATTGCCTTTAAATGTACAAGGCCTATCCCGAAAGTAGATTACATTTCCGTCTGTACCCACGAGGAATGGATCTTACGCGACCACATTGGTGCCTGTTCGTTACGCCGCTCAGTAGGTATCTAGCCGTGCTAGTGAAGAGTTCGTATTGAATCTTGTAGGGTTACAGTGGCAGTTTAAAGTATCTCCATTAGCTCAAAATGCCGCGGGCTGTGTCGTAGGTGCAGTAATAAGGTTTTTATCTGTAAAAAACTACAAACCGATAGAAACCTATCGGCAACTTTGTGAGGGATATGGGGACAACATTATCACTGAAGGTGGAGCGCATGAACGGGGCATTCGATCTGAAAATGACCGATCAAACGTTCATGATGAAGAGCGAAGTGAAAGAGCCAGCATAGTGACTGTAGAATTTGCTAAAAAATTCCGAGAAAGCCGACAATCCACGGTAACGTAACTGTTGCTTAGTTTTCCACAAATTTCGCTAAGTTTGCACCACGAAATCATCACTGATAAGCTCAATTGTCATAATTTTTGTTCAAGATGGGTACAAAAACATTGACAGAAACCCACAAAAATCATGGGGCAGGATTTTAAGAGGAATGAATTGCCGAACTCATTCATCAATGTGATAAGTGCCTAAATTTGGGGGGGGGGGCAACTAGGTTGAAAAGTAGTATAAGTGGCTGTCAACTAAACATAGTAATTTTTTTCCATACCTTGTTTATTTTGAATTCCAAAACGTAATCTACTATCTGGATAGCCTTTGTGTAATTAAAATGAAGGAAAATATATAATAAGGGTTATATGGTTTTAAATAAGACCATGGAAAAAATGTGAATGTTCCTTTTTTCACTGACTTAGTCAAAAGTTTTACTCTGTACCTTTCATTCAGTTTTAGTTATAAATACAACTAATTATCAAATGAAAAATTTAAGTTTCTTTTATTCTAATGATTTCTTTAATTTGACAATTTAATTTCCATTGAAAGCGCAAGATAATACTCTAGCACATATCCAGAAAATCAATCTTTACTTGCTTTAAATAGATTGGTTTAAATTACGCTGAACTGTGGCCGGGGCTTGCAAAGGATCATATACTTAATCCTTTTCCTGCAGACATGATATTGTTAAACATACTCCCAATTAAGAAATAATAACACTATGATACCAAAACTATGGGTAATTGACGGTAATACTAGCTATATTTACAACATATACAACAGAGAGCGGCCCCTCACCCCTGTAAAAACACTTTATAGACAACACGTGAAACCGCAAAAAAAAAAACCCAAGAGACCCCTTTTAGTTTTCACTTCGTGCGATTTTTGATACTGAAAAAATCGAATATTATAAGAATTATGAAGATAATCAAATAGTAAACGTTAAACCACACAAAGATAAAAACAAAATACAACAAGAGCTAAGAGCTCATATGACACTTGTGACGAGGCGAGAAGAGCTAAGAGCCAAGAGATCATATGGTATGAGCTCTTAACAAAATTCTATGAATCAATAAATTGATTTAAAAAGGAAAATAAGAAAATTAATGCCGGTCAGGATTTAAAGTAAGAGCTCTGAGTCACGATGTCCTTCTAAATATCAAAATTCATTAAGATCCGATCACCCACTCGTAAGTTATAAATACCTAATTTTTTCTAATTTTTCCTCTCCCTTTAGCCCCCCAGATGGCCGAATCTGGGAAAACGACTTTATTAAGTCAAATTGTGCAGCTCCCTGACATGCCAGAAGCATGCCTTTAGCCGTCCAGAAGTACCAAACTCGCCAAATCACTGAACCCCTCCCCCCAACTCCCCCAAAGAGAGCGAATCCAGTACGATTCTGTCAATCAAGTATCAAGGACATTTGTTTATTCTATCCACCAAGCTTCATCCCGATTCCTCACTCCAAGTGTTTTCCAAGATTTCCCCCTCCAACTCCCCCCAATGTCGAAAGATCTGGTCGGGATTTGAAATAAGAGCTCTGAGACATGAATTCATTCTAAAAATCAAATTTCATTAAGATCCGATCATCTATTCGTAAGATGAAAATACCCCAATTTTCACGTTTTCCAAAAATTCCGGTTTCCCCCTCCAACTCCCCCAATGTCACAGGATCTGGTCGGAATTTAAAATTAGAACTTTAAAGCACAAGATCCTTCTAAATATCAAATTTCTTTAAAATCTGGTAACCCTTTCGTAAGTTACAAATACCTCAATTTTCAAAATTACCCCCCCCCCCCCAATTCCACCAAAGAGAGCAGATCCGGTTATGTCAGTCAGATATCTTAGACAGGTTTCTATTCTTTAAATCCAGTTTCATCCTGATCTCACCTCTTTAAGTATTTTCTAAGATTTCCGGTCCCCCAACTGCCCCCCCCCCAATTACGCTTGATCCGGTTGAGACTTAAAATAAGAAATCTGAGTTACGAGGATCTTCTAAATATGAAGTTTCATGAAGATCCGATCACTCCTTCGTGAGTTAAAAATACGTCATTTTTTCTTATTTTTCAGAATTAACCCCCCCCCCCCCCAATAGAGCGGATCCGTTCCAATTATGTAAATCACGTATGTAAGACTTCTAATTATTTTCCCCACCAAGTTTCATCCCGATCCTTCCAATCTAAGCGTTTTCCATGATTTTAGGTTCCCCACCCCAAACTTCCCCCAATGTCACCAGATCCGATCAGGATTTAAAATAATTGCTTTGAGACACGATATCCTTCTAAATATCAAATTTCATTGAGATCCGATCACCCGTTCGTAAGTTAAGAATACCTCATTTTTCAGAATTAACCCCCCCCCCCCAATTACCCCAAAGAGAGCGGATCCGTTCCGTTTATTTCAATCATGTATCTAGGACTTGTGTTTATTTTCCCACCAAGTTTCATCCCGATCCCTCCACTCTAAGTGTTTTCCAAGTTTTAGGTTTCCCCCTCCGAACTTCCCCCCACCCATTTTCCCCAGATCCGGTCAAGCTTTAAAATAAGAGCTCTAAGACACGATATCCTTCTAAACATCAAATTTCATTGAGATCCGATCACTCGTTCGTAAGTTAAAAATACCTCATTTTTCCTAATTTTTCAGAATTACCCCCCCCCCCCCCAACTACCCCAAAGAGAGCGGAGCCGTTCCGATTATGTCAATCATGTATCTGGGACTTGTGCTTATTTTTCCCATCAAGTTTCATCCCGATCCCTCCACTCTAAGTGTTTTCCAAGATTTTAGGTTCCCCCCTCCAGCCCCCCCCCCCCAATGTCATCAGATCCGGTCGGGATTTAAAATAAGAGCTCTGAGACACAATATCATTCCAAACATCAAATTTCATTAAGATCCCATCACCCGCTCATAACTTAAAAATACTTCATTTTTTCTATTTTTTACGAATTAACTGGGCCCCCACTCCCCCCCCCCATGGTCAAAGTGGGAAAACGACTATTTCTAATTTAAGCTGGTCATGTCCCTGATACGCCTGCCAAATTTCATAGTCCTAGCTTACCTGAAAGTGCCTAAAGTAGCAAAACCGAGGCCGACAGACAGACAGACAGAATTGCGATTGCTATATGTCACTTGGTTCATACCAAGTGCCATAAAAAAGTCATAATAGCACCCATACCAGACTTGTAAGAGGTCTATGATGCTTGCATATTTTTTTCTTTATACATGAAGCACCAAACAATGAAAGAATATCATTTAATCGAAACAGTTTAATTAAATCTTTTATTTAATTTTACAATTTAATTTCCACTGAAAGCGCAAATTAATACTCTAGAATTTATCCAGAAAATCAATCTTAACTTGGTTTAGACAGATTAAACTATGCTGAACCCGTGGCTGGGGCTTGCAAAGGATCGCACACATGCTGTTTTTCCTGCAGACACGATATTATTAAACATACTGCCAATTATGAAATAATAGTACTGTAATACCAAAACCATGGGTATTAAACAGTAATACTGGCTATATTTACAATACTTACAGCAGAGAACGGCCCCTCACCCCTGTAAAAACATTTTAGAGACAACACGCAAAAACGCAAAAAAAAACTCAAGAGACCCCTTTTAACTTTCATTTCGTGCTATTTTTAATACTGATAGAAATCGAATATTATGAAAATTATGAAGATAATCAAACAGTATGGTAAACACCCAGACTTGTGAGAGGTCTATGACACTTGCATATTTTTTTCTTCATACAAAAAGCACCAAACAATGAGAGAATATGTATAATGTCTCCCTCTAAGCACTTTTTGAAAAGTATGACTATTTACAGTATAAAACAATGCAAATCAGGTAAACAACACGAAACAGAAATAAAAAGTAATAAAGATACCTTGGACAGTGACATGGTGACTTTGCTAGCGGATCACCAACTTCTACCATACTTTCATTCGTATTATCAGCATTAGCAATGCTATCGTGACGACTTGACGCTAAAACTCGCCGACTAGCAGTACCTCCAACTATTGGACAATGTTTAGCAGCAGCAGCATAAGGGGCCGCAGGTTCTCCATATGCAAGAGAACCACTCATCGGGGATGATGGCTTAGCCACTAATCCTTAAATACAAAGAATATGCTTAGTCCTGTTATTTCTTTTTTTGTAAAAATCATAGCAAGACTTCTCTATTTTGTGTTAATTCAATGCAGGACAATTGGCTTACAATGGACATCTCCCCCTCCTCAGTGGAGTACATCAGAGCATTTTTCTAAAAAGGGATCATTTTGATCGATCTCAAGGGGGGGGGAGGTATCCAAAATTAAACTTTAAAGTAGCTGATTAGCTATTGGTTCATATTAAACCACAAAAAGCAGCCATGTGTAGTTTTAAATAATTAAAAAATAAATTATTATTTCAGTTTGTTTTCAAATATACACTCTATCCATGAACAATTAGTAAGTATACACTGTAAGATTATGATGGACAAATGTGAATTACCTTGTTTTTGTTGTTGTGGTGAATGGGTATCAAGATCTGTCACCAGAACATAGATACTTGGATAACGAACTCGCATACCAGATATGCTCACTTCAATAACAGGTGGGACGTCCAAATGCTGGAAATCCATCGGAATTGGATAAAATTGACGCCATTCTTTTAAAGTTTGATCGCAGACTGGATCCCCTAACTAAAAAAAAAAAAAAAAAAAAAAAGAACTCTCAAAAAAAAAAAAATGCAGGAAATTATTTACACATAAAGGCACTTATATTCATAATATAAATATAAATATTACACGTATTTTGGAGGTTTTTTTTTTGTCAAGCAAAAGTGGGATATATATCACCCGTGTATTATGTGCATATATATATATATATATATATATATATATATATATATATATATATACATATAAATACATATATATATATATATATATATATATATATATATATATATATATATATATATATATATATATATATATATATATATATAAATATATATATATATATATATACATATAAATACATATATATATATATATATATATATATATATATATATATATATATATATATATATATATATATATATATATATATATATATATATATATATATATATATATATATATATATATATATATATATATATATATATATATATATATATATATATATATGCAAAAAACGTAAATTTAAGCTATGGTTTATAGAATTAACATAACTACTTAAAGTTTTTCCTATGACTTCAAATTTAATACATTTGGTTTGTAAATACATAAAATCAAGTGCGTTTCTGAGTTTCTCAGTACGTGCTTCCTTGCACTGAAAGAAGTGCTTTCTTTTTAATAATCTATTAAAACATTATGCTAAATTTTCAACTTGATTCTCCAGGGAAAATCAACAGTTGGATGCACACCCCCTAGAAAGAAACGGTTCTTGACATAAAGTCACTCGAATTGCTGATCGTGACTGCTCGAAAAATATTTGGAATATCTTAAAACATCAGCCTACTCTGTGGCCAAATACCTATACAAAAACACAACCCTAAATTCACAATCTATGAATGCATTATTTCCTTGTAGTACCCATATAAACATGTTCATTCAATGCCTGTTGTCAAAGGCTAGGCAGAATAAAAACGGCACTACGTGTTACCCTCAATTGGCTTTTCCCGATATAACTTTAACTAGTGGAATAATTTGGAAAAATCCTCCAATTTCTTCAATAGGATCAAGGACTACAAGAAATTTACAGTGGAAAACTCATTTTAAAGCACATAATGAGAAAGAAATTATCCTTTTTCAAGTTTTTTGTTTTACAACTGACGTATGCTTTTGATCACATTAATTGTCTTTGGTGCTGCCATTGATTTTTTATTTAAATATTTTTTTTTAAGAAATTCAGCATCAAGGATAATGATTCTTTACTTTGAAAAAGTAGAAGGAAAGGCACCGTCTTTTTTATATTAATACCTTACAATTGTTCGTTTCTTTATCACTGGTGAAGCACCACCATCACCAACTTGAACTATTTCAGTACATTTGTGTCAACTAGTCGGCGGAATAGTACTTTTTTCTTGCATACATTTTTTCTTATCAGCCTACAACACAAAACATGAAACGTTTTGCTGGAAGTCAGGCTAATTTGAGCTTGTTGTATTTTTCGTGTTTATCCTTAATCCACAGACTATTCAAACAAATAAGATCTAACAATTCTACTTATTATATTGGCACACATAGTTGTTCAACTAGTCAGGAGACCAAGGCAGAATAAAGTGCTTCAATATTGAAGTTTCTTTAGTTAATCGTCGCATTCAGAGCAAATTAATATTTCGTGGGGGTTTGAAAAGACAGTTTCTTTGTCTTTTTATATTGACAGAAGCATGTAAATAGAACGCTAGCTGTCTATCTTGTTGATATTGTTGTTAATGAGAGCTCTGAGTTGTCAAATTAAACGAGGCTCTGAATTTTGCCGAAACTGCAAAGTTTTGTCACATAAGACTTAGCTTGGTGACAACTCAAACTTTAGCATTACTTTGACTCCAAGCACATGCTTTAAGACTTGGTTGGGTATCCATGATGAAAAATAATACTCAAATTAATAAAGAATAAACAGCGAACAAATATATTTAAGAAGAAAAGAAAAGTTTTTTTAAGGCCGTCTTGTGAACACATGACATGCTAAGAGTAGTAACCTTCCAGGAAAAGAAACATGTAATTGAAGTACATAAAGATTTATAAGAATAGAGTATTTCTTTAGTTTACGATTTTTT
Source organism: Artemia franciscana (assembly GCF_032884065.1). NCBI lineage: Eukaryota > Metazoa > Arthropoda > Branchiopoda > Anostraca > Artemiidae > Artemia > Artemia franciscana. Next base: position 19,053,967 of record NC_088874.1, read on the forward strand.
TATTCATTTTTTTTTTTTTTACAAAACATAAGTTAACCAGCTTTCATATTGCCATAATGCTATGAATAATTACCATTAAAAGGATTAAGGACCCAGTAAAAATTAAATCAATGGATACCTTCCAGGACACTCCAGTGAGAGTTCCAGCAAGACCCCATGGAGCTAATAGCACCTGCGTACCAAGCTCACTATGCTGAGATGCAACAAGATGAGAGCTTTGAACACGTCTAACAGCAACCTGCTGTCTTACATCTAGACTGCAAACAACCGTTGACTCTCCGTGCAGGAAATAAGTAAAACTAAAGGCCAGATGACTTGCATCAGGTGCAGTAGGAGACGACGCAGTTGGATAAGGTTGGATGAACCACCGTCCTAGCCTTACATAATCACGGGCCAAAAGACATCTTTCAATAAGGTTATGCAGGGCTTTAAAAAGAAGTGTACGACACTCATAACTTAGTCCTTCTTCCCACGAACCTTGGCTAAGGGTACCAGACTGAGCTTCATTACCTAAAACAAAAAGATACGAAATAGCTAATCATAGGTATACACAGAACCAACCCTTCAGGGGGTAGGGGTCACTCGGACTGACTCTGCCCCCCCCCCTATATGCATCAAAATATTTAATGCAACTATTCGGCTGTAAAGAATAACATTAAGATTTTAAATTAGCATTCCCACTTGGGTTGTAGAAAACCAAATGATTCCAATATTTGAGTGTTTTCAAAGTGAATAACAAACTATTACAACTTATTGATTTTTTTTTCAAAATTAACTGTCAGTACATACACCAAGATTTTCATTTTTCAGAACGATGATAATTTAAACCTGTCCATACCAAAAAGAGAGGAACTAAAGAAAGTAAAAGGAAAAAAACACCTATCAACACAAACTGGACATACTCACATCTTGGTTAAAAAAAAAATTGAAGTTAACCTAAAATACAGTTCAGGATAGATTAATAGCTTTAGTTCAGCGCTTATGTGAAACCTTTCGAGATTTTCCTTAAACCATCCATGAACATTAGATTTTACTTCAAAAACGTCTAAAAGATATTCCTAAATTAAGGATTCCAAATTCAATGTAATGGCTAGTTTCTAATTACTTCAAACCACCCGTGGATTCTATAAAAAAGTGAAATCCTTTTGATGAAACATCATTTAAACGTCTTATCCTAGCAGACGAAAAGAGCGAGTTTTGAAGTGACTTGATGACAAACACACTGAACAGATGCATGGGAACGAAAAAGAACGAAAGAAAAGAGCTGATAAGGCTGGAATAGAGCCCCTTGAGAAATCCCACATGCTATAGTTTGAAAGATATAAAAGCAAAATATGGGGATTTTAAAGTTTTATGTTTATTTATTATCTTTGCATATTATTTCACCTTCATTCCTGACAAGGAACAGTTACACCTTGAAACTCAAATATAAAAATTATAAAAAAAAACAACAACAATGAATAGGACAATAAAGCCCAATAAAATCACACCAAAAAATTCTTAATTACATCCAAAATTCAAAAATTGATGTGAAAACACTTAAACACTAAATGACTTAGTTAGTAAAAAAAAAACACATTTACATAAAGGAAAACATTTTAGGTATTACACTTAGAATTTCAGGTTATAAATCTACAACCTGGAAGCAAAATTATCCTAATGCTTGAAAACTCATCCCAGGGAAAATGCAACTAACCATTTCGGAACTCCATAGTCTATTCAATAAATTGTATCAGCTTAATTTGGTAGAAAAAAAACAAAAAACAAGCAGGATGAGATAATTTTGCACACAGGAAAAGCTAAGACATGCCAATTATGATAAAACTGAATTTTCTATTGCTAAACAATAGAGGGTTACATAAAATAATCACACACGTAGGTCATTCGAAAAACCAAGGAAAATTACGCTATTTGGCAGAAGATCTCCAGAATATTGTTTATTTTTTACAAAACAAGAGAATTTTTCTCTTAGGTCACAGATCCACAATTTCATTATTGTCATTCTAAAGGCACAGAAAATTTTTATTTAAGCAATAATACAAACGAAAAACTAACATTGAACTTCAAAAACTCTAGAAAATGGAAATTTCACCTCAGTTTGTAATCTTTAACTGAATAGTCCTAATGCCTAATCCAAGTGTCAATAATACGTGATTAATTAATATTTGAAGATGAAATAAAATAAATAAACCTTGAATCAGAAGACAATTATTCTGTTAAAAAGTTGGTTGAAACTATACCTAAAGGCAATACTCACAAGCAAGCAAATCTGGATGGACAAGACTTGCAAAGTCTGGCTCTTCTCCATACCAAAATATCCAGAGCTCTTTGGGTCCATTAAGGAAATTCACTGGTGCTTGTTGTGGTCCATAGGGGTCTACAGGCGGCAGCACCCGTCTCCATACACAAAGTAATTCAGCCTAAAAATCATACAATATATATAAAATAAATACAAATACACACACAAACACACACACATATATATATATATACATATATATATATATATATATATATATATATATATATATATATATATATATATATATATATATATATATATATATATATATATATATATATATATATATATATATATATATATATATATAAATATATATAAATATATATATATATATATATATATATATATGGGAGGGGGATTTTATCCTGACTTGCTCTCTCCAAACTCTTTGCAATTTCTATGGGCAATAAAATGGCAAGACAATGATCAATTGGTGCACTCCCTGCTAAGGCATAGGAAGTAAAACCCTAGCTGCAAAAACCCACAGAACACAATCATTGAATACACTCTTGCTTTTAAGCAAAAATAAAATGTGATTGAAAATCCTTGCTCACACTTTTCATAATGTAGTTTTGTTTTACTTTTTGCCATATATACTTACCAATTAATATTTGCAATGCTGATGTTTTTAAAACGAATATAAAGGTTTTAAAAATGATATGACAACATCTAGAAGCTGTTATCACATGGGAAAGGTAAGGTACAATCATTTTGTGATTTTAATTTGCAAATATAGTACTACTTCTAAAGGTTTGATCATCATATATATTTTGACGATAAGATCAGCTTTAGATATGCTAGTTGGGTACACATGCTATAATTGATTTAAGTAGGCAAGACAATAGGGCGTTGGGGATGGAAGGGTTTAAATTGGAGAAAAACTAAACAAGCAACATTTTGAAAATACTGGGGATTAAAGGTGAACCCACAAGTCCCAAAAAATTTCCCAGGGGAAGACCTGAAGGCAACCAACTCATAGCAAACTCAATTTAGAGTATATATGCAAAGTACATCTGAGAATTTTATAAGCATGAAAGGGTCCCAATATACACAGACTCCCAATATACACAGGAGTTGATGCTTTAACCCAAATGCAGGAATCTGATTGCGACAACTTGAGCAATCATGTTTAGTTGATATGAATTGCATGGCCTAATCAGTTGATGAATAATTAACACTTACCCAAAGCATAAGCATCTAGTGCCCATGGCATGTCGTTTTTTTTTGTAAAATTCTATTCAATTGGTACAAGTTCTTATCCCACTTTATTTAAATCTTATGTAAATGATTACTCGGAATTCTGAACAAAAGAATTCACAATTTACTGTAATATTAGAATAACCAGTGGCACAATCAGACTTTACATATAGGATGATGAGTAACTAGAGATATGAGATTTTTTTATAACAATTGTAAACATACATTTTAAACCCCTTGACCTTTCAGGTACAATAAAGTTTAGGTAAAAAATCTAGCATTTCTGCTTCTTGTAAGGAAAATGATTAAAAAAAAATCAATGCATTACCAAAAAGTTGACAATAGTCTTTTAGTCAGGGATGTCAATTCACAGAAATGTGTGTGTGTTTGTTTGCGCAGGGGTGGGGTGGTGATCAGAACAAATATTTTTCCAGTTTTTTTTTTTATTAGAACATAAAAAATACATTGCAAGATCTAGGGAAGACCATAAAATCAAGGAGGGGAGCAGTTGCCTTCCCTACCAATTGATGCTGCTGCTTTGAAGTATTTTTTAAACTTTAGGTTATCAGATATAATATACTTAAGACCCTCTGAGACCACAGTAATATCTTTCTATATACCAAAAAAAAAACACAAGTATAAAATTTTGCTCAGCTTTATTGCTTATTTTACATAGCCCAAGTTGCATACAAGTGAAATATTTACACATAGCAAAGACAATGGGTCAATTTATTAATATAATCCAAGCTTTTAAATTCATTTTTTGCTAAATAATTTACAAATTCATCACGAAATAATTTTGGTTTTTCTTCTGGAGGTAATCTACTTCACACACACCTCCTCCCAATGCTTCACCACTGAGGAATAGGACTTATTCACAGATCAATACAAGTCTTGCTTATATGTGCTATTCAACTGCTATATCAGCCTCTACTCAAAGTGCAAATATGAAGAAGCAAAACACCTTAAACATAAAACAAACAAATTTACCTGCAAACACTTTGAATATGAAGATAGAATAAGATCATTATGAGGCTCAACTGTCCTGTTAGCAAACACTCCATTTCCTTTATGAGACAGCCTCCGCCATCTTATGCCACCAAGGTCAGTCTAAAAAAGAAAAGAAAGTTATAGTAGATATATCCAACCTTTTGTTCTATCTGGGTCACTGGGCTACATTAAAAAATAAACTCTTTGAGCTACCTTTTGTGCTATCTGGGAAACTGGGTCGCACATGTGCTATGTATAACCTAGGACCAATAACAGTTTCATTCATAGTTGATTATCTAAAGCAGCCTACTCAAGAGGTAGTTGTTGGGGAGGTGATATCATCTCCAATTGAAGTAATAAGTGGGGTGCCCCAGGGCAGTTGCCTGGGACCTGTTTTATTCTGTTTATTTGTGAATGATTTACCCTTTTCTATCCATCGCTCATTTTTAAAGTTGTTTGCTGACAACATGAAGGTCTACTTGCCCATAAAAGACCCAATAGAGGTACGTTATGGTGACATCATCAATGTGTTCTGTATTATTAAAGGTATAGATGACCAAGATTTTGATTCATTTTTCAAATACAGTTACTATCACACAATCTGCCAACACCATTACAAACTGTACCCCCCAAATTCAAATAAGAAAATAGGGCAATGTTCATTTTCCAGTAGGGTCATTTCACCTTGGAATAGTCTATCCATTGAAGTCATGGAAGCTGGGAATGTGCAGATACTTAAATGTTCTTTAGTGGAGACACTTTTCTATTTGGGAGTTATTGATGTTTAGTTATAAATTGATCTTTTAGTTATGAGTTTACAACTTTAGGATATAAGTTTTTTTTTCTTCTAGCATATCCTCTTCTAATATTCAATGTGTTGCTAATTAGCCTATTTCTTGTTTTGTGTCTATAGTGACCAGCATTATTGCTTACCGTTTACTGTATTCATAAATAAATATAAGAGAATTTATATTTAAATTCTCATGTGGGAGAGAATTCTCATTAAATTCTCATTAAATTCTCATTCTTCAATAACAAATCCATGTGGCTGCATAAATTTGAACCCTGGATATATATGTATTAAACTTCTCTTTGTTTTTTGCATTTTCCCTGGTCTTGTGTTAACCTATGTGTTGATTTAAGGGACCTACCTCAGTGCTGTGATTGATATATTTAGACTTTTGGGCAATTCATTGCACATCTTCCCGTTCTTCATTATTTACCTATACAGTGTTGCCGGTCTAAATTTGCGAAGTATCTGTTTTTTTGATAAAGCCACAGATTACGTAAGCTGAATCGTTTATCTTCTGCATTTGGGGAAACCTGTGCAGAAGAGAGCGATAACAAACACGAAGAGCCGTATTGGTACCGGCGGGATATCCATCCTTAAACTGCTGGGGATAGGCGATTTGAGTATCCGCGCTTCCCACAGGTCCCCCAAGTTCTGAAAACCCCCGTGATAAATTGATATCTGTTGGCTGAAAGCTTTTTTTCCCCCGCAGTTTTTTCCAGCGCTTTTTTCTCATATCATGCCGCCACCTAGCGAAATTAAGGCCACATCAAGTAGAAGACCAAAAAGGACTCATATAAGTCCGAAAAAAGGATCCGACAATTGTCTTGCCTGCAATATTGCATTAGAAAATGATTCTTATGCCATTCTTTGTGATGGGTGTGACAAGTGGATATGTACCGAGTGTCTAGACATGCCTGGACCTGAATATCTGCTTATCACGAAAATCTCCTGACGTGTAGATATTTGTATCAAGTGCCCAGCATGTAAATACGGATCAACATCTGTTAATACTCAAAATACTAGTGTTGAGAATATCGTAAAAGCTACAATAAATAGCATGAAAAATGAGATCATTGATAAAATCCCATCTCAAGCGGCCTTTCAAGAAATTGTCCAAGCATCTTTAAAAGACTTGGAAACATCATTAAAAGCTGAAATCTCACAAACTGTCAGTGAGATAAAATCACAAGTGTCAGCACTGGAAACCCGGGTGTCCGAAAAATGCTCACTCTCTGAAATGCGTTCCGAAGTCCAGACGGTAGTTCTTCAAGAGACAACAACCATCAAAGCCAATCTTACCCAGCATCTTGATAGTGAGATCCAGCGCCACTTTTCTTAAGAAAGGGACAGACAACGTAGAGCCCTTAACATTGTTGCGTTTGGGATCCCTCCGCAACCCAATGACCCAACTATTCATCAAGTCTTATATTGATCAAAAGTATAAGCTCAGAGACGTTCACATCAATAATGTGAGAAGACTTCCGATCCCTACTAACTCTCTGCCATCTGCACGCCCTCCTCCTGTCCTTTTTACTGTCCCAAGCCTTGACATCAAAAGGTCAATCATCAACCGCTCCCGCGAGCTCCGTGAGGATATACAATTTCGTGGTGACGCATCCAAGACAGAGAGAAACAGGAGGAAGGCTTTAGTTGAGGAGTTGAAAAGAAGAATAAGCTCAGGTGAGCCCAACCTCATGATCTTCAAGGGCCAAATCGTTCCAAAAAACGAGGCTGCTCATCACAGTTGGGAAGTGCCACCCTGGTCCCCTCCAAAGCAATCCACGATGGAAACCTAGTTATATCATCGCATCCTCATGTAAATAGTTTTGTTTCCCCAGTGCTTCGTTTTGATAAATCGTCAGTTGATATTTCTTGTGAAGCTTCATCCAATCCTTCTCCAAATGTTTCCCATGTCGATTTAAGAGCTATTTGTGCTAATGTTAATTCAAATGTTATATCTAATAATTTGCTCGTGTCATGTCAGAATCCAGCGGATTCAAGTTTTTCAAGTACTATATCTGATATTACCTCTGAGTCTCAACAGCCAAATTTCCCGAGTCAGAAGCCCCTTTCTGAAAATACTTTCCGTGTTCTTTCAAGCAATGTTGATTCTCTGACAAATAAGCTTCTAGAATCCGGAGTGCTTCTTAGGGAAGAAGCAGCAGATATTGCGTGTTTTGTTGAATTGTTACCAAAACATAGTTTTTTGGCGGTTACTGAAACATCCCTACAGATCTCGGGATATCAACTATTTAGCAACTTGGAGCACTCAAATTGTCGAAGAGGAGTTGGTGTTTATGTAAGAGATGGTATCCAGGTTAGTGTTGTAAATCCTACTATGCTTGATATATCTTTGATAGAAAGTGTATGGCTTGATATCTCCATTGCTAATAAAAATTTGCGTCTTGGGTGCGTTTATCGAAGTCCAAGTGCTCCTTCCCTTGAAGATAGTGAATTGGCCCTCAAAACTATCATTGATGAAATGACATCTTCAATTTCCCTTCCTATCTCATTTGAGTTAATAATCACTGGAGATTTTAATTTTCCTGCAATTGAGTGGGTTGAAGGAACTGGACATATTTCATCTAATAGTAGAGACTCACCTTTTTTATCTTGCCTATCAAATAATTTTCTTCATCAGACTATTGATAAGCCTACACGCTATAGAGCTGATCAGAATCCCTTGCTGTTAGACCTTGTCATCTTGCGTGATACTGATTCCCTCATTCGTAATGATTATTTACCGCCAATTGCTACTAGTGACCACCTAGTTATTCTGTCTGTGTTGTCCCTAAATAGTCGTCCTCAACCTAAATTTCGTCCTCAGACTTTCACCGACTATGAGGCAATACAACAGGAACTTTCATCTGCAAACTGGTCAATGCTTATCACCAGTGACATCAATGAGTCGTGGCTAAATTTAAAAAAAACTCTTCTTGCTCTTGAAAAGAAACATTCCAGGGTTATTTTTAGGAAACAGCCCAAAACACTTCCCTTCCTCACTAAGGAAGTTAAGAAGCTGATTAACCAGAAATCTAGAGTTTGGAAACAGTATATGAAGAAGAGGAACCAGGAGACCCTGTCATTTTATAAGGCAGTACGGAATCGTGTAACAGATTCTGTAAAAAAAACTGAAATCTGCCTACGAGGAAAATTTGGCTTCTGAGATCAAGTTAAACCCAAAATCTTTTTGGAGACATGTCTCTTCTAAAAACCCAAATCATGATACTATTCCTGACCTTGTTGACCACAGTGTATTACACTCATCTCCAATAGATAAGGCTGACATTCTAAATGCACAATTTGCTTCTGCCTTTACCCAAAATTCGGGCACCTCCTCACCAGATCCTCCATTGTATGAAGTGCTTTTCCCTATGCCTGATCTGTCAGTAGGTGAATTAATGGTTTTCAATAGCCTTGAGAAGCTTGATGTAAATAAGTCAAAGGGACCAGACGGTGTTCATCCACGTCTTCTTAGGGAGTGTCGAAAAGCTCTCAGCTACCCCCTGTGCATGCTGTTCCGGTTATCTCTTCAAAATGGGGAACTACCGCATGATTGGAAAACATCTTATATAACCCCAATCCATAAAAAGGGACGAAGAGACTCAGCAGAGAATTACCGTCCCATAAGCATCACCTCTGCAGTTGTTAAGGTGCTTGAGAGATTTGTTAATAAAGCTCTAATTGAACATCTTGAGGTCAATAATATCCTTTCCACATCACAACATGGTTTCAGATCTGGTAGATCTGTGGACACTAACCTTATCCAAACATATGAAATAGTGACTACACTGCTTGATGAGGGTTTTCCTGTCGACATGATTCTTCTTGATCTGTCCAAAGCATTTGACAAAGTTTGTCACGAATTCCTCATAATCAAATTAAGGGCTGCAGGTGTCAACGAAGGTGTTGTACAGTGGATTATGGGCTTCCTTTCTGAAAGATCACAGAGTGTCAGAGTTTTTGATTTACAAGGAACTCCTCATTTCTCTTCTCCCACAACTGTATTAAGTGGCATGCCCCAGGGCACTATTCTTGGACCAACACTTTTCAACTTCTATGTTAACGAATTACCCACCCTTCTTTCAAATCTTATTACCCTTTACGCTGATGACTCAAAACTAGTTGGAAAAGCGGCTACTCCCTCTGACCAGCAATCAATTCAAACAGATCTTGATAGTCTAGAAAGATGGGCTAACATGTGGCTTCTGACTTTCTATGTTGACAAATGCCATGTAATTCATTTTGACAAAAATAACAAGCATCATAAGTATTTCCTTCAAGACAACTTCCTTTCTGCTGTTTCCAATGAAAGAGATCTTGGGGTTATTGTAGATCACCAATTAAAGTTTAGCAGCCATGCTAAGTCTGTTTCATCTTCTGGAAATAAAACCCTCGGTATCATAAAAAGAACCATCTCCAGCTGACACCCTAGAGTTCTTATGAAGTTATATAAGGCGCTTGTACGTCCACACCTGGAGGTTGGAATGTCATTGGCAGCCCCTTTCTTCAAAAAAGATAGGAAGTTGCTTGAGGATGTCCAGCATCGTGCCACTAAGATGGTTACCAACATGAATAAATTTCCATACAAAGAAAGACTACGTCGTTTGAAGCTGCCGACGCTGACATACCGACGGAAAAGGGGTGACATTATTTTAACCAAAAAAATCCTCTCTAAAAATACCCTTCCCGGTCTCTTTGCACAGCCCTTGCATTCTGGTACTAGAGGACATTCTTTGAAGCTCTCCATGCAGCGTTCCACGAGTAGACATAGAAGCCACTTCTTCAGCCAAAGAATCATCAATATGTGGAACCAGCTCTCTGAAGAAACAGTTTCTGCTACTTCAATTGACATGTTCAAGTCCCACCTTGATAGGGAATGGCTCTGCCAGGAGTTCCTTTACAATTGGGAAGCTGCAGAGTCCTCCACAAGAGTCTAATCTAACAGCCACAATCTACACCAAACGAATTCTTTTTTTCTCATGGAGCATCACAAGGATGGATAATCCTTATATCGCTCCAAGCTGCGATTTAAGGTGATTTAAGGTAAAATATTTATGTATTTAAATGTCTGTATTGTATTTTCCTAACCTTTGGACTTTCCCAAATATTTTATCATTTGAAGCCAAAGTCATTAGAAAAACCCTCTTTCAAAGCTATTTGTTACACCATTTTCAATTTGATTCATCACTGCCTTAAAATTTTAATTGAAATATTGATTTCCCTCAAGAGTTTTCTAAGCAGATATCAGTTTAATCTTCTTTGATTAGAGCCAAACACCATGAATATTCTTGGGAGGAGTAACAAAAATGAAAATAGTATCATTTTCATCCAACTTCCCCAGATTAAGTCCCCCTTCTGTATGAGTTGCTGAGTTGGATGGCTTATTTCTAGGAATAAAGTTAGAACATTTGTATGTCTACAACAGATCAAAGACTGCCACTACTAATCACTAGGTAAGAGATGAGGGCTGGATGACATTGCATTTCATAGATGTTGCCATAGCACTCTCTCCAAGCCAACACATCTACTTCACAGTCAGCTGTTCAACCAAGAATATAAAATAGAAATGAGACAGCTTATGCCAGGCAACAAGTGAATGGTAGGCCAACAACCTTTTCTGAAAATGAGATTGGGGAGACATTATTACTAGGTAGTGAGAAATGGGAAAAATTGTACCAAGGAATGCAGTCTAAGTGGTTACAACCTGAATCCAAAACTACACATAAAAATGTTATGTTAAAAGAGTTATGTTATGGTTTCGTCGGCAAAGAAAACTATTCCTACATTTTCATGGGAACTCCAGTTTAATATTCTTGATTTTTGTATTGCAAGCTGGTCATTCTGTTCAGTTAATTGGATATGTATTTTATGTCATAATAAAAGAATATGTGCAAACTGTTCTAGTAACAGCTTGGTGTCTTAAATAGCTAGTATAAACAAAATGAAAAAAAAATTCTGCAGAAAAATAAATCACAACAGATGAGAATATGTCTCTGAGAAGGCCCTTTGGCTGGTTTGCAACAGTAGATATGTGCAGGCTGTCAAGATGTGCTTTAGAGGACCAAACCACATTTAAATAGTATATGTAAATTGGATAAAAGACTTTGATTGATCACACAAAAGTCTGAATCTCAATGGGCTTAAATTCACACAGTTTCTTGATGATGTAAGGTTAAGTGAAGCGCTTCAACATAGCATTATTGGCCTGATGCTTACAAATATCAATTCTAATGACCTGATTTTTTTTTCTAGCAATGGCATCTATTTATATGTTGATATAAATAGTTCCTGCAAGCAGACATGTTTAAAAAAAAAAAAAATCTGAGGTAAGGTTAAATAAAAAAAAAAAGGAAATTTATTTTCAGAACATACATACTTTACTCTTTTCTTTTTTTTTAGATAGTTGCCAGGTTTGCTCAAACATTGTTGCTCAATACCCTGCCTATCAACCAATTTTAAAATACCTCTTTCAAAAAGACTTGCTGCCTGCTCTAACAACCAAGAGTTCATTACCATTTTATATTGTTATTGCTTGGTGCAAGATTAGGACTGTAGGGTAGGTGGTCTAAAACTTCCCAACCAAAACTGTCCAACATATTAAATGTTTGACCTACAGTATGAGGTCTTGCTTGTCATGATGAAAGACTATTATCTTTGTCAGAATGCCACATCTTCCTTTTTTTAATTGTTCTGTATAGCTTTCTTGGGGTTTGGAAGTATGTTTTTGTATTGATAGTGTTTCCTTGTTGCATGAAGTTGACAAACAAAATACCATGCCTATTCAAAAAATTGATACCATGATTTTGTGCTGGGATAGTCTCTCATTCCTTCACCTTTACAGGCAAGTGTGTGTATCTCCATTCCATGCTCTGTTGCTTTGATTTGGGCATGATATGAAAACCCATGTTTCATCTCCAGTTATGATCTGACTCAAGAAGGAATCACCTTCTTCATGAAAACAAATCAAGAAATTCAGTGCACACTCATATTTGGTTTTTGTGGTCCTCTGTTAGGACTCTTGGGACCCAGTGGGAGCACAGTTTCTTAAGCTGTAGGTATTCAGAAATAATTTTGTAAAGCACTGACCTTAGCACCTAAGGAAAACTTGTTTGATAGACCCATTATTGTGAAGCAACTCTTCTGACAAATCCTCACTTCAACTGAAGTCACCAAATTGTCTGTAATCAAAGAAGGTCAACCAGAGTAGTCCTCATCATGGATGTTGTGATGATCATCTTTGAATGCTTGTGCCCACTTTGCCTTTGCTCATAACAGTATCATCATACAGATCAAAATCTCTACAGCAGAAAGGTTCCTTGCACACAAAAACTGTATCACTGAGCAAACCTCACACATGGCCGACAGTGTTCTTTGTTGTTGTTCTTTTTTGTTTTATCATTGCTCTATAATTTATTTTGAAAAATATTTTTAGAAGTTAATTTTCATTGGTTTGCCAAAAGCAAGAGTTGTAATACAACAAGCAGTTTGAAGCTTTCAATGATTTCTTTCTTTTTCAGAAATTTCACTGCAGATCTAAAAGAATAAGCTGAGCAAGAGAATGACATGCCATTTTTTTTTAATGTATCTATATAATATTTCCATGGTTTGTCTTTGTTACAGTCTAGAATATTTGCTAAATTATTTGCCCAGTAACAATTAATTGAAATTGTTTATTAATTAAAAAATGTTTGAAGTGAAAATTGTACCATTATAGTTGATATTAAAGCCTATAGAGCTGATGAGTAAATATTTAAATTAATATTTAGATGAGTAAATATTGATAAGTAAATATTTGTCCTGTTCCTTTTCTTCTGCCTGTATATAAAAGTTTGATTGAATACTAAAGAAATTATTGCATGAGAAACAATTATTTACTCTGTAGTAAGCAATTAATACAAGAAAAGAAACAATCATTTACTTTTCAAACAAGGTTTCTTAGAAATAGCACTTGAGAAAAGTGGATGGTATTCTTAAAGTTGAATTCACATATATACTTAGCTAAACATTAGTGTCTAAGCATATATATAATCTATTAATCATCATGCTTCTTCCTTTATGTGCAACCCTTTTTGGTCTAAAGTCATAAAGGTTAAAAATTGATGTCTAGAAAAGCACAAATGTGAAGAAGACTTAAGAACCGACGTCTGAAAGTTTCTTTCATTACACTCAACTATTTCACTTCAGAATTTCAAGTGAGTGGAATTTGTATTGGTGTTTCTTTATAAATTCTAGAAGAACCAGAGCCAAATTATCTTTATCTTTATTTAAAACTAAACAACTTTTTTGAACATATTACTTTATGCATAGTTTATAGGAAACTTAAGTGATTTTTCCCTTTTCTTTCAAAAAGGGAAACTCACCACATAATTTGAGCTATTCCATTATTCACCAGAATCTTTGAAGGAAACAAATATAGAATAAACCTTGATAGAAGCTGGAGAAAACTCTGAAGGACTTATCTTAAGCTGTAAATCAATCCTTGAAAGTTTCATTTGCACAGTTTGGCAAATTCACAGGATTGTAAAAAAAAACCTTAGGGTAAATAATCATCTTATGTACAACTGCATTGTCATTCATACAGATGTCATAACAGAGTAAAACAAGATTGAAATCCTTAGCTTGCTCCACACTGCAATTTATGGTAATTTAAGCATGATGACTTTTAGGATAAAGAACAGAGTTCTTACATTTAATGTATTTTTAATAATGTCAATCTACAGATAAAATACTATTCAGCATCAAGAATTTTGGCATCTTATAAGGTATTGAAGAACATTAAAGTAAAACATCAGTTACCAGCACCTAAAACTATTATTTCAATTTTGATTAAAGATACTTTGACTTCAAATCTAGTCAAATTTAAGAAGAAAATACAATTTTAAAAGTCCACATTCTTGAAATTCTATACAGACAGTATTGCCAACTAATTTTTAACTGGCTCAAAGTTGATGCTTAGTAAATACTATATGAGAGACTTTTTGCTATCCTTGAAAGCAGTTAAGTTAGGCAGATGAAACAACTTGGGCTATAAAATGAAAATTTTAGGAAATAGATTCACAGCCCATAGAAGACCCAAGGAGAGTATTTTGAGCTGCATATCTTTTGCTATGTGCTGATTTAGACTCAAAGATTTTGCAGAATTTGAAAAAATAATCCTAATATGGCTTAAAGTTCTACTTAGGTCACTGGAGTTGTGTTTCTTATCATTTTCAGAGAAAAGCAGACTTAAACACAAAATTAAGAATAATATAATATTTCTATAAATTTTAGACATTTTCTAGCAGAAATTTCATTCTCTAAATACCACTAATTCCAAGATAGCAAAAAGCCTCTCATCTTGGATTTTACCAATAAAATAATCAATAAGATAGTGCTGATGTTGTGGAAGCTGCCCAGCAGAAGATATTACCCTACAAATGGCCTGGAGTAATTGCTAAATCAATCTATTTGTTAAGCACTGTTTAAATTGAATAGCCTAGTGGTTTACTTAGTCAAATGTTGGTGCTGAGGGATAGGCCTGTATAATTATTTTTCCCACTATGAGCTTTGAAAAAAAAATATGTTAAAAAAAAATATGCCTATTGCTGTGGTTTTACTCTAAATTGCACTCAAGCCAGCCTAGTTTTATTTCTGGATATTTTTGTCTATTCATGAATTATAACAACTTTAGGGTTAACAAAATTCTTCTAGGCTAGTCTAAACCTATGCTAGTTTTATTCTAGGAGTTGTCTTAGCCAAGTGTTCAAGTCCAGGTGTTGCCAGGTCAAGAACCCAGCTCTAAATGGGTACTTGAAGAAATCTAGAGAGGGAGCACAGGATATGTTGGATGATTTGCCAAAGGGAGAAAATCAGAAAACTAGTACCTATAATATGCAGACCATTGGTCAGCATGCAAAAATGTAAGGGTAAGACCCCTACTACTAGGCCAGTACCTACTTTTATTTATTTTAAACAGAAACAGAGTAAGCCAGAGGCTTGTCCCATTATATCAACAACAGAAAAACACAGTAACAAAACCTAGATGTCATAGTCTGATAGCCAATACAAAATAACAACAACAATATGACAAAAATGGAGATTGGGCCAAACTAGACCCAACACTGTTTAACCTCTATGTAAATGATGCTCATGAGGTGGTCAAGGATGGCTTGTTTAACCTCTATGTAAATGATGCTCCTGAATGGTCAAGAATTGCAAGAAGATCTTTACAACCTCTGTCTGTGGGCAACAACCTGGGTAGCACTCAGTGACAAGTCACCAGCCAAGAGTTATCAAGAAGCTATAAACAGCCCTTGTTTGTCCCCATCTTGAGTTTGGCATGTCAGTTGCCAACCTATACTTAAAGCATGACATGGAGAAGGTCCAGCATGGAGCAACCAAGCTCCATTTTACCAAAAAACAGATCTCCTACAAGCAATGACTAGAAAAGCTTAACCTGATTACCCTAACATATCACAGAAAGAGAAGAGATGTTATCCTTGCATTTAAGATGATGATCAATGACACCACTAAGTCCATTTTCAATCATAGTGAATACACCAGAACATGAGCAAATCCTATAAAACTGCATCAAAAATTTAGCAGAAAGCATGAGAAGTTCAATTTCTTCACTCATAACATTGTTGCACTGTCAAATTTCAGCAAATCTACCATGCCAGCCAGATCAGTTGACAGTTTCAAGAATGGTGTTGACCACAATCACAGCAAGTCATTGAAGATGCAGTGGGATAAACCACTATCATTCAGCAGGATCTATTAGTTACCACCCACCCCTTTTAGCCCTCAAACATGCCTGGCTGGTGATACATCTGATGAAACCAAACTGTCTTGTATATATGCATATAGTGATGATCTGTTTAAAAATTGCAACATGAATATCAAATCAACATTACCCGGCAACATCCACAGGTTTTCAGTTTTAGTTGCTAGAAGATGCAATTTAAAGTAATACTTCTGATTCTGAGGGACAAAGCTATAGACAGTACAGCCCTATTGATTCTTCACATTACAAAGATAACAACAATTCTGATAACAAATGATGAAACTAACTTTATAATAAACAAAAAGGATGATAAACAAGAGTTGGATGTCAAAGACTGAAAAAGAGGCAATTATATTTTTCCATGATGAGGGGATATTGCCCACAACAAAACAGTGCATCAATGAACACAACATGACTTTATACTCTTAAAAGAAATGATTAATGTTTAAACCTAAATGTAACAAGGAAATGTTTTAGCCTAAATGTTTATACTCTTACAAGAAGGAACATTTAGGTTAGGTTTACATGATTAAAATGTAACTGTATTGTAATATGTTTGACAAAAGAACCTAATTTTACTTATTGAATGCATTCTGAATAATACACAAGTACTGATATCCTGATCAAAATGTAGGCTATCCTTCCTATACATTGGCAAGGGATTCTAATCTTTGACTTTGTGTATAGCCCATAGGTTTAAATAGTTAAGATTGGCAGATAGTTAAGGACTAGAACAGCCTAGCCAGGATTGGCTGACTAGCCTACAAACTTAGAAAAATTCTGGTTATTCTGTATTTGAATTAAGATCAAAGCCATCCCTACAGCCTGGTCTAATTTAACACAATTATTTTTTTTTACAACACTTGTCCTAGACTTAATCTATACAAGACTGACTCTTCCTGCAGTCTGAATATGATATTCCAACTTTTAAGAATATGTGTCCAATACTAGAAAATTTTTTCAAGATTAGCCTCAAGCTTTGGTAAAGTTCTAGTTTAGTGACTTTTGGCTATCTCAGAAAGGGGTTAGATTAGGAAAATGAAACTTCCTGTGATGTGTATAAAGGCTAAAGTATACCCCAGGAAGTTATTTGGAAGCGCCTACCTCTACTCCCTCTAGAGGGTCCTGACCTATGATGACCTTTAGAAATATGTGTGTTATAAAAGTAAAACCTTGCAAAATAGATCTTCTGCTTGAATGAAGTACAACAAAGTTGTTTTCATCTTCACAAATTTGCTCAATCCCAATGCATAAGGTTTCAAAGATGTGCAAATACATTTCCTAAATTTTGAAAAAAAAACATTGATATGGCTAAGAATTCTACTCAAATAACAGGAATTGCATTTCAAGAACCAAGGGGAGAGAAAAAGCAACTGGTAACTGAAATTTTGGGTAAATGTTGTTTTGTCAAAATTTCAATAGATATAGTACCCTGTTATGTTGGGAAATTTTAGGGCCCTCTAGAGGGAGAAGGAGTGGAGGTGGGTACTTTAAAATACCTTCCCAGGATATACTTTAACCTGTAGCCCCATCCCTGAAAGTTTCATTTTCCTAACCTATCCCCTTTCCAAGATAGCCAAAAGTCACTAAACAAGAAATTTCCCTAAGCTTTAAATATGTAAAAGATTTGGCTCCACTGTTGTCTAACAGTATGCTTGAAGTTGTGAGGGTTATCTAGTAGCCTATTAGAATAGTCATATTAAACTAATCAACTGCTTATTAAAACATTAGGCTACAATAAGTCCAATGATAAGAGACTGCACTTTCTAAGTGATATGATGATGGTTTTAAAATGATTTAACTGTTCAAGTGGTGATTAGCTATCTAACTACTGGGTATCTTACCCAAATGATTGCAACCAAATGGTAGCCTAATATAGACCATCATGATAGGATAGATATGCATCATCACTATCTTGAACGGTGATAATTTTTGATGCTCTACTTAATGGCTTTTCTCAAACCTAGAGTAGGCCTGTACACATAGGCCAGAAACAGTTCTTACCAAGCTAAACAAATTTGTATGACAATCTTCAAGAGTTGCACGATTGCTAAAGCTTGGAGCCTGAGTCATGTTTTATCCATGATCTTCTTGTACACTCTTATAGTCACAAAAAACAATATTTAGGTCAGAAATATGTAAAATTTAGATCATTGACTTTGATCCTACGGTAACATCAATGGCGGATTCCAAGCTTTTCTTTGATTGGATGGTTTGAGTCACGTGAAGAAAATAAATCCCAGATCTTTGCAGTTTGGGACAAACAACGGCTTTCTCTAAAGCATTCATAGAAGAAACAGAACAATTGTCTGTTTGTTGTACTGCTTTTTACAAAAGCCAAAACCAGTGGAAATTGACACATACCATGGATAGAATTAGGTTTACAATTTTTTAGTTTGCCTGAAATTCCAATTAGTTAGGCAATTTATCT